>NC_043001.1:116966612-116971612 GCF_006345805.1 Octopus sinensis | reverse complement strand
GTTTGTAAAGGGTTTGTAGAGAGTAAAGGGCCATAACAAAATATCGCAGTTGTTTTGTTGAGCGTTATAAGGATTCTGCCTCTTCAGGGTGACTGTAACTGACTAATTCACTGTTCATAAACCATAACTAAATGAACGCCATAATGCTACGTATTTGTTTGCTACTCAATACTGCTTCGTAAACGCAGCTTAGGTGAATGGTTAAGAAGTTCGTTTCGCAGATACGAGGTCTTCGTTTCGACCCCAGTGTGTAACACTTTGGACAGATCTTTTATCATAACCGCATATGTTCTCAAACTTTGAGAAGGAAACAGAGTTGTGGGAAAGTGTATGGAAACTACCGGATGGATTATTTCCGTATTTAAAAATTTCACTCTTCACTAGGATGACACTGTTTCACGGTGGTTCTACTTGAGGATTACATTAAGGATACCAGTGGAAGGAATATTTATTTCTTAATTTCTTTATTGCCCACAGGGGCTAAACACAGAGGGGACAAACAAGGACAGACAAATGGATTAAGTCGATTACATCGACCCTAGTGCGTAACTGGTACTTATTTAATCGACCCCGGAAAGATGAAAGGTAAAGTCGACCTCGGCGGAATTTGAACTCAGAACGTAGCGGCAGGCGAAATACCTATTTCTTTACTGCCCATAAGGGGCTACCCACAAAGAGGACAAACAAGGACAGACAAACGGATTAAGTCGATTATATCGACCTCAGTGCATAACTGGTACTTATTTAATCAACCCCGAAAGGATGAAAGGCAAAGTCGACCTTGGCGGAATTTGAACTCAGAACGTAACGGCAGACGAAATACCGTTAGGCATTATTGTCCGGCGTGCTAACGATTCTGCCAGCTCACCGCCTGAAGGAATATCCAACCATTTCGTAAAACCGAAGGAGACCAGTTTTGTATATCATTTTGTTTTACACCTTGTACCTGTAATTCAAAGGGCTGGCCTTGTCACATTCAGCATCATGCTGACTATCCTTAAGCCCTACGTTAAAGATACGCACGTCCGTGGAATTTCACGAGTAGGTCATACGTTTGATCGGATCGACCGGAACACTAGTCGGTCGTAGTAATTGGACTACGATTGTCTAATTAATGACTTGTAAAAAGGCTTACCTGATCTGATGCTGTGATGAGTTCGGCGTGCAAGGGGTCACATTTGCTGTAAAATGCATAAAGGACCACTCCAATCAGACCACATAAATATAGGATCACTAGCAGCAATGGAAAGTTTATCCAAATGGCTCTGGAAAAAAATATTGTAAAAAAGACTGAGACACTTTGGTAGCAATAAATCATAAAATAAAGAAATTATTGGTTACATTCTCATATTTTTTAATCAGTTTCACTTGTCTGGCAGCAGACTTGCTAGGTTACCACCATGAACAGTGTCAGTCAATCACTTCGACCCCACCACCACCACCTACTTACTTCATTCTGGTAATATTTTATCGAACCATAATATGAATAAAGAGGCGAGCTGGCAAAATCGTAACTATGCCGAGCAAAATGCTTAGCAGTACTTCATCCGTCTTTACGTTCTGAGTTCAAATTTCGCCAAGGTCAACTTTGCCTTCCTTCCCACGATATCGATAAAATGTAATCAACTAGCACCCTTCCTCAAAACTGGTGGCCTTGTGCCAAAATTTGAAACCAATATATAATGCAAATGGCTATATTACCTTTTTGACACAAAAGCGCTTCTTTGCTTTTTTTAACAGCAGAATAATGGCGAACACATAAACATATCCACCGACGCCACCACGCACAACGAGTTTACGTCGACCAAATTTCACCGAGAGGATATAGGTCAACCCGAGCGTGTATGCATGCAGTATACATATTCGGATCGACCCGGTAGGGATGAAAAACAAAATCTTCTCCGGTGGTGATTTGGTCTCAGAGTGCAGAAGGTGACTACCAAAAGAGATTCTCTCCGCCACTCTAACAACTCGACCAACTTGTCATCTTAACGAGAACTGTAGGAAAGTATTTTCACGATTTCATTACCAGTCAATTTAAGTATTAGTATGATATTAGTCATTATACCCATTCTTTAAAATATTAAGAAGTATTTCAATTATTTTGAGATTTTCTTTATATTCATAATTTTTTTTCCAAATCTGTTTAGAGTTTGGCATGAATCGTTTCGGCTTTCTTTCTATCACTGGGCAGTTTGATATATTAAAGAATAAATAACAACTGGGTCTTCAGAGTTTTACAGTATTCACGGAAGAACTGGCCTGAAAAACTTATCTCCATTTAGCACAGACGATAAGGTCACCTTCTTTTCGCCTGCTTTCATAGCGACGAACAATGAGACACAAAGACATTCAGGAAACATAAACACTGAAATATAAACAGATATTGAAATGTTTTGAAGGTAGCATTGCCTGGGGATACTTACAATTGAGCTTTTTTCAAGGTTGGCAGAGAGAAAGTCCGCTGAGCCTGCGCTTGGTTAGTTCCATATATACTTGCCCACATAGTACCTCCACCTATCACAAACGCCCAGATTGTATGGCGTTCACGCGGATCCACACTAAACCTTTGAGGGTAATAAAAGTAGAATACAGGCTTTAGGTTTGGTGAAACAAAGTACATATAAGATTACTCATGTCCAAATAATACCTGCAATGAAAAAAAAAACAAAACATTTCTATATTGCAAAATAACTATTTAAAAAATCAAATATATCAGAATAAAAGTAACATTTGGAATAATACTCAGATATGCCTGAAACTAAATGCAGTTTTCCTGTAGCCCAGAATGGTATATTTATGGATGTTGTTGCTGTGTAATGAAAACTCAAAGCTCATTTTGCTGGGTTTGAGGGAAAGTGTGAGACGTCCACAGCCAGCAGACTAAAGTGACACTTGTTTACTAGTAATACTTCAAGAACCCTGCGAAGAATTCTTGCAGTTCCAAGCAATGCTGATTTTTGTAGGTGTTCTGCCTTCAGACTTGCACCAATCTTTTTCAGCCATGTTGATAGTTGAGTGATGATACTTCCAACAGCACCAATTACCATTGGTATCACGTCGACTCTCTTCATTGACCACAACCTTCGTATTTTCCACTTCAAATAGTCATAGTTGTTTATTTTTTCTTCTTCTCTCACATTGATTCTGTTGTTATCGGGGTGTGCTATATCGATTATCATGCATATTCTTCCTTTTTTATTCGCCACAACAATGTCCGGTTTCCGATGTCTGATCAGGTGATCGCACTGGATTACTGCATCCAACAAGATTTTGCAACTCTCATTCTCGGTGACTCCTGGGGTTTGCTCACGCCATGCCTTTACTCTTTGTAGTCCGTGATTCCTACAGAGCGCCCAATGGCTCATTTTAGTCACATTGTCAAGGCGTCTTTTGTATTCGCGTTGTGCCGATTTCGGGCATTCGCTAATGACGTGCCATACCGTTTCACCCCCCTTCACCACACATTCTGTATTTGTCACTGTCGGCAATGTTGTCTATTCTGCACTTAACATAGTTGGTCCTTAATGCTTGATCTTAAGCTGCGCACGCATATGAGTGCTTCTGTCTCTATTTTCAGGTCACTCCTCCTCATCCATAGCCACCGGTCCTCTGTATCTGTCTTGGCGTTCACATTTCTTGTAAACTGACCGCACATTTTTCCTTCCATGCTTTTTCTTTTTTTGTGTGTGTGTTTATTTCTTGTTTAAAGTTTTCTTTAATTACACAATTATCAGTTTTCAGGACGCCGGCCTTTATCGTATGTTTCAACAAGAGCGCCACGGCATTTTTATATACCACCCTAAGCTATTTTCCTCTGCTTCAATACAACCCTAGCAACTTATCAGACCTCTTCCACCCTTTCATCTGGACAAGTACAGCTTATCGGTGTCGTCTTTAAGTGGAAGGCTCCGCGTACTGTCAACATTTTCTGGTTCTGGTATCCACTTTCTTCACTTCTCTCTTTTGCCATTTTATAATTCCCGCTCCATACTGAAGTGATGCTAACGCCCATGTATTAACTGTTTGGATTTTATTCCATCCAGTCAATTTTGAGTGCAACACCAACCTTAATCTTGGGAAATATTCTATTTTCAGTTGCTCTTTCATTTCCGTCTTCATTATCGCGTTGAACCCTAGTACACCAAAGCATTATTATTATTATTATTATTATTATTATTATTATTATTATTATTATTATTATTACAAAAAATATACAAGCTCGCTTTACAACCACGTGATATCCAGTTCAGTTCGACTGCACGTCACCTTGGGTAAATGCCTTCTACTATTGACTAGGGCCAACCAATGCCTTGTGGGTGAATTTATTAGACGGAAACTGTATTAAGCCCACCATATATCTGTGTGTGTATGTGTGTGTGTGTGTTTAACTGCACATTTTCTGGACTTTCAAGTTCAGAAGGTGATCATTCAATTGTATAGCTGCTACAAATGAAGGTGAAATCAAGGCAATGATCGATAAAACAACATCTGTTACTGTTATTTTCGATAAGACTATGGACCTTCAAATGAAATCTCAATAGTCGCACGTTTAGCGATTTGTTGATGAGAAAGAAAAATTTCGGGAAAAGTTTTGAGGACACGTCGATGTAAGTAAAGACAGAAAACCTTCATGGCAAATAGAAGTTCGAAAATTTGTTAATGAATTCAAACGTGACATTGCATAAATTTATGATGGAGCAAGCGTGATAGCTGGGCATTTGAACGGAGTGCAAGCAAGAATTAAGGAGTTTTTTTTTGGTGCGAACGTCATATTTGTACATTGTTATCCGCATTCATTTAATTTGTTACTCTCTCAATCATCATCGAGTATTCGTGATGGTCGAATTTTATTCCAAACTTCAAAAGGTATTTCAATTTTATCTCAAAGTTGGCGGCTTGTATAGCCCTACTGGATGAAATCATTCAAAGATGATTTTCGAAATGACATGAGACACGTTGGAATTATTCATCTCGACAAGTTTCCATTTTGTTCAACA
>NC_043001.1:116959112-116964112 GCF_006345805.1 Octopus sinensis | reverse complement strand
ACTTAGTAATATCTACGGAAATTTGATACCAATATCCCTCAAGCTGATGCAGAAACGGCTACAATTTGCTGGCCCCTGTCATTGAGCAGAGAAAGGGTTATCTCATCCCTCTGGAAGTGTTTTCTCCAGGAAACTAACCTTTCCAGATACTATATCTTGGGACTCAGGACTGGATATTAAAGATCTGAACACAGCAATACAGGACCGTGTAGTGTGGAAAGGAATTGCCAATGGAGTTTCGACCAACGCATTTAAATTACATCCAACTATATTTAAGAAAAGTACACATTGAATAATGTCGTTTGGAAAAGAAAAACTGGATGATCAGGGTTCGAATTTTTTCTACCAGCTGCTTGTTCGTTTGAGGTCGTCTTGGGATAAAACAACAACTACTACTACAACTACTACTACTACTACTACTACTACTACTACTACTACTACTACTACTACTACTACCACCACCACCACCACCACTACCACCACCACTACTACTACTACTACTACTACTACTACTACTACTACTACTACTACTACTACTACTACTACTACTACTACTACTACTGCACTTCTATAGTATATTGTACAGCGTTATACAGCATTATATTGAACCACCGGACTGTCATATTTCAATTTTCCTTGTCCATCAATTTCAGAAAATTGTGATAGAAACTAAAAATGACCAAATAGAGAAAGCTACGATATTCGTCTCAGCCGCTGATAAGATCTGGATTCAAGTCAATTTATTACATGCAGTTAAGCAAACTGTGCAGTTAAGTGGGGGCTTTCTCTTCTCAATATCTGTGCGTAAATAGGTGGACTGGAGCAAATCAATAATAGGAACTCTGGTCATAGCAGCCATCTTACTGCTATTTCGGTGGTCACCATAAATTTGCTCATTGATCACTTTCTACTTTGATGCGGAGTATATTTAGTTCTTATTCGCTTAACGCAATAATATAAGAGTTAGACACTAGTTATGCGAGTTAACATCATATAACAGCCATTGAAAACTTTTACATTGATATTAAACTGTTTTACGACGACGATGGCCTCTACATGGTCGCTCGACCGGCTAGAATTGATAACCAAATATTCCTCAAATTACATCGCACCGTCTTAGAAAAGGGGAATCTTTGCACATAGGTAAAAAAAAAAATAAAAGAGTCACAACTGGAATGCCTTCGATCATGTATCTTTTTCAAACTGGGCTTGTTTTTAGGGGTTAAACAGCAGCAGCAGCATCAATAACAATAACAACCTCAACAATAACAACAACGACAACTGTGATAACAAGAACAACAGTAGCAACGGCAACAGAATGCTGCAAGTAATAAAAAAAATGGCGTTATTTACCGATACGTACTCTAAGAATTTGATCCGATGATTTTCAGCGGCGATTTCCCATGCTTTAGTTAGTCCTCCTACTTCAATGCTTCCTTGGATGAGAACACATAACAGACCGATAACCATCATAGTTGCTTGGAAAGTGTCTGACCATACGACTGCTTTCATTCCTCCCTATTCAATAACAACATCAAAAGCATTTATAGTTTGCTTTTTAAGACAGCAAATAATTTTGTTATAACGACAAAACAACTAATGAGATTATCTAAGATAAAGAATGATGAAGAAATGTAACGTTAATGATTTGCCTGAAAGTATTCAAGTTGAAAAAGAATGGAAATAGCCATCTTTTTTTTAGTATGTATGCGCGCGCATGCGAAATAGTATAATTTAAGAATTATGTTGCATAACTCCTGGAAACACGAGTATTAAAAGCTTTCAAAATATCAACATTTGGTTTTGTTTTTATTCTGGTATATGTGTGTGTGTATTGATTTCCAGGTCTTAGACTTGGGTGCAGAGGTATAATCGATTACATTGGTCCAAATATTTGACTAATGTTTATTTTATCACTCACAAAAGGATGCCAAGCAATGTCTACCCAGGCAGGATTTGAACTACAGAGTATAAAGAGTATAACTAAATGCTGGGAAGGCATTTTATCCATTACTCTATAGTTTTGGCTGATCCACGAAGTCTAATTATTAACAACAACAACAATAACTGCAGTATTAGTAATAATAATGACGGCGGTAACCACTGCTGCAACATTAACAACAGCAGCAACTGCAACATCAGCAATTGTGACAGTTAATATCAACAAGATCAACAGCAGCATCAACAACAGCAACAACAGCGAAGTGGAGGCGCAATGGCCCAGTTGTTAGGGCAGCGGACTCGCGGTCGTAAGAACGGAGAGCTGGCAGAGAGCTGGCAGAAAGGCGGCGAGCTGGCAGAAACGTTAGTACGCCGGGCGAAATGCTTAACGGTATTTCGTCTGCATTACGTTGTGAGTTCAAATTCCACCGAGGTTGACTTTGCCTTTCATCCTTTCGGGGTTGATAAATTAAGTACCAGTTACGCACTGGGGTCGATGTAATCGACTTAATACCTATGCCTGTCCTTGTTTGTCCCCTCTATGTTTAGCCCCTTGTGGGTAATAAATAAATAGGTCGTAAGAACGCGGTTTCGATTCCCAGACCGGGCATTGTGAGTGTTTATTGAGCAAAATCACTTAAGCTCCACGAGGCTCCGGCGGGGTGGGGTGGAGGAGCTTAGATGTACTCTTTCACCACAACTTTCTCTCACTCTTTCTTCCTACTTCTGTCACAAAGCAGAGGAACCATGGTGTTACCCACTATGGTGTGGTAAACTTTCAGACCCTAGTCTAGATTGCGAATCCTCTGTGCCCCAGGATGGTTCAGCTCTCCACCCGTTAAAAGCCACCGTTTACGGAATGAGGGTAACAACGTAGCTTTCGCGCCCGTGCAACCACCAGCCTATTGCGTGTGGTGGGTGGATCTTCAAGTTGCTACACACATTCTTAGTAGCTTAGAGTAGGCTCGAATTAGATATTATTCTTTGTGGCTAATGGCGGGAGTCCTGATTGGAAGAAGAAGAAGAAGAAGAAGAAGAAGAAGAAGAAGAAGAAGAAGAAGAAGAAGAAGAAGAAGAAGAAGAAGAAGAAGAAGAAGAAGAAGAAGAAGAAGAAGAAGAAGAAGAAGAAGAAGAAGAAGAAGAAGAAGAACAACAACAACAACAACAACAAGACAACAGCGAAGCTAACAATACCAAACAACAGAGGAATCATCAACAACTGCAGCTATGGCAATTATTGCATCGTAGTGGTTACCAAGCGTGGTATGCTTTTCCAGTGTTCGTAGTATTGATTATATTACTCATCCTAACAATAATAATTAAAATCAGTTGCGAGTTGTAGTAACAGCCGATTGACCTGAGCTCGAAGTCTTGACTTGACTATCTACGCCACTGAAACAATGGTTTTTATACACAACGGAGTGAGTGATGTCGAATCGTGGCTGAGCAATCCTGTTTTAGTTCCTGATTTAGCCATGTAATGTAACTTGTGCTGCTAATGTTTCGAAGATGGGTATGAAATATTAAGCAATACCCTCCACCAATCTTCATTAGTTCCTCTAGTTATCTAAGAAATTAACCTTTTCTTCGCTTGATTTATAAATATAGTGCTAGGGTTTTTTAGGGTAAGGAAAACAGTGTATTGCGATGTTTATATCAATAACAGGGCAGCAGTTCTAATTGGGCAAATGAAACTTGTTCGCAGTCTTTATTCGGTGAATTGGTGGATTTGTTAGAGCGTAGAATGAAGTGCCTGATGGTAGTTGTTGTGGTTCTCTGTGTTCTGAGTTCAAATCTCGCTGAAATCAGCGTAGCCTTTCGTTCCTTATAAATCGATAAATAACGTGCCAGACCAAGAGAATAGATCGGCTGGATTGTTAAAACGTCGAGTGAAATGTATTGTGGTATCTGTTCCTTCATTTTACCATCGAAGTTCAAATTCCTCTTAGGAATTAAATTTGTGCCGAAGGCCAAAACTAATAGCCCAACCAGAGGACCAGCTGCATTTAGTGAAGGAAGAGTGTAGCTGTCTGCTTTTACAGCGAAAATGTGATGGTTCTTTATGTGATAAGGATTTACTGATGAGCTATATTGTACAACACAAGCATATCTTCAACACCAACATCAGCAGAAGCAGTATCAACAATAACAATAACAATAGTGTTCTCAACAAGATAACTGCTGTTGGTTGATGTCAATATAAACATCATGGTAAAGAATATTTGTTAAGAAAGTGGTACAAAGATGAATTATGTGAAGAGACAACGAGATTATTTTCAGTGATGAAATTTGGTTTTCAGAGCTAGTAGCACGCTAAGATCCGTGAAAACCAGGCTGGAAAGAAGACGATTTTCAGACCATGGTTGGTTTTGCGAGCGGAAGTGAAGTATAAAGTATATCTCGCAGGCTGGGTGGAGACAACTATTCCTAAAAACACTTGTATTAGCTTAAAATAGCCGTCTATGTATCACACTTTAAAGTAAATACATCGTTAAAAGGTAAAATTACTGCGGTACTCATCCGGAGGTAACATCACTTATGGGCGTGCTGTGTTTAAAAGCACAATATATATCGGAGAGGGACAAAGACCGTCCCAGCAACAGCTAACAAGGACGCTAGATGCATTTCTGCTTCTCTGGGCGCTGTCAACGGCGTGTACTTACAGCCGGGCACATGCTTAGACGAAATATGTCGCCACATATATATAGGAAAATAGTGAATAAATGTTCACTGGTGTTGCGAATAGCGGCTCGGCTGGATAAAATCTGTCATATACAACAGAAGCAGTGTTAGATTAAAATAACCTTCTATGTAACATACCTAATGTAAATACACCGTTGCAAAGCAAATTTATTGCGGATATGGTGGACAATGTAGTGTTTGGTTGCTCGCATATCGGAAAAATAATGATAATAAGTTTGCTCAGTCAGGTTTGACGTGGAACTAAATGACAGCATCAAACTTAACCATGACAGCTTCCGAATCTTGGAGTTTCTATATTTTCAAATAGTCCAAGGCTAATTGGAAAACCAGCTGAAAAGGGAGCGATGCTTATGTTT
>NC_043001.1:116949112-116951612 GCF_006345805.1 Octopus sinensis | reverse complement strand
AGCTTACGTGGGTCGGCTGAAAAAGTTCATAGGCTGACAATAAAGGAGTGATGCTAGGGCTGTGAAATCTTGCATGCATTAATTTCTTATTAATAACTGCATTGTTTCTTTCCAGATAAACTGACATCTGACTGTTCAAAGAAGACTTCAAAAGTAATTAGCTGCAGCTTCTCTTGAAAATTGACAAAATTTGGCATCGTGGAGTTATCAAGTACCTAGAGAAAAGGGGTTTAGCTCCCAAGGAGATTCTTGCTGACATATTTGCTACATAAAGGAATGACGCTCCAGTTTTATCAACAGTGCAGCTGAATTAAGGAGGAGAACGGAGAGTCTTGAAGAAGACACAAGTTCTAAACATCCTGCAACTGCCACCACCGAGGAAAACAATGATCGTGTTCACCACAGGCTGATGGATGACAATTGACTATAAATCAAATAGCAAATGCTATTAGCATATCCTATGATAGAGTTGAGAATATTGTGCACAATGAACTTGGCACGACAAACGTTTCTGCTCGGTGGGTGCCACGTCTTCTGACACTTGATCAAAAGTGCAGCAGGCTGATCACATCACGGGAAAATCTGACGTTCTCTGAGGCAGATCCAACTGGTTTCCTTGAGCGTTTCCTAAGCCAGAATGAGTGTTGGGTTCATCTCTTTGAATTAGAGACAAAGAGACAATCCATGCTCGTTTTATCTGCAGGGAAGGTGATGACCTCAATTTTGGGGGATGCAAAAGACATTGTGTTTATTGACTATCTTCAAAGGGGTTACACCATTAATGTGGAGTACTATGCGAACTTGCTGACGCTGCTACGAAAGGCTATCAAGACCAAACGCCCAAGAAAACTGACGAAATCGGTTTTGTTTCATTAGGACAATGCTCCAGCACACAAGTCCTTGCCTTCAATGGCTGATCTGTGTGACTGTGGCTTTGAACTGGTTGATCAGCCTCCCGATTCACCTAATTTGGCCCCACCTGACTAATGTTCTGTTCCCCAACACGAAAAAACACTTGGCTGAAAACCAGTATCGTAGAGATGCTAACGTCATGTCAGCTGTTGGTGATTTGTTTTTTACCAACAGGATGATAGCTTCTTCTCCGATGGGGCTTAAGCACTGGAACGCCGATGGTAGAAGCATATTACTTGGAAGGAGGACTATTTAAAAAAATAAACCTCATTTGATCACATCCCATGAGAGTATCTTGATCATCCTATGAACCTTGCAGCCGACCTTCGTTTACTAGGAATCGAACGCATGTGGTTATTCATTGAGAGTTAATCAGTAGATTAAATTCCTCCAGGGTCTGGACAAGGCAAAGGAAAACACTTCAGTGTAATCTCTCCCAGTATCAACTGAGGAAAAAAATGAACAAGAGTTACAGGAACTGATGATGGACCAACGTGGTCGCTTGGTTTACTAAAAACAGAAATCAAATTTCCTGCAAATCACACCCTACCGTCCTATTTTGAAAAACAAGACACGCCCCTGAAAATTAGGGTTGGTCACAGCTGAAATGCCTTTGATCTTAGATCAGCTCAATTAGGGTTGACCTCGGTATTTAAACAGCATCATCATCATCGTCATCATCATCATCATCATCCTCATCATCAGAAGCAGCAGTAGCAGTAGCAGCATCAGCATCAGCATCATCTTCATCGTCGTCATAATTCTTGCTGTTGTTGCTATTTAACACCAGGTCAGTTCTGACTGAGTATATCTATGATCAAAGGCAAATCTAGCCGTGTCATCCACTTTTCTATATATTTATACAATTCCTATCATTCCTATCGTTCTGATGTGCAGCTCTGATGGCGTGATTTCTCTCCATATGTAATACTAATTGACTGGGATTTCCCAGTCAACACCGACAGAATGATCCAGGCTAATCGACCAGACATAGTCATTAAAGACAGGGAAAAATACTTGTAATCTAATAGATGTAAATATTCCCACTGATAAAAATATATATGTAAAAGAATTTGACAAATTAAGTAAATACAAGGACATAGAAATTGAAATACAAAGGATGTGGCATCTTAAAGCGAGAACTATTCCTGTTATTGTGGGTGCCCTAAGTTTGATTAGAAAGGGATGTCAGAAACATCTAGATAATATCCCAAGAGAGCCATATCTGAGAGAAATCCAAAAGATTGTGCTGACAAGTTCTGCCCACATCCTCAGAAAAACCCAATCAATTTAAACGCCTGTGCTGTATTACACGAAGATATTTGATCTTAACCAGTTGAGCATTGCCTTGGTGGCTGACGATATGTGCATCTCTAATCAATAGAGGTAGTGGGGAAGCATCATAGCCATATGTTGAGAGGAATTCTTCAGGATTTGAGTAATTCACCTCTGGAAGCATGACTGTTTCGTTCGACATTCTTAAACAACCCTTATTCATGGACCTTTTGAGAGGGATGAGCTACCAAACCTGAAGAGAATTCTAACTGGACTCCACCTGCAAGGTTATGCGCTGTTTATCTTGATATGA
>NC_043001.1:116941612-116944112 GCF_006345805.1 Octopus sinensis | reverse complement strand
TGATATGAGATCACCAGATCGCGCACATATGGTTGTGATGCATGTGCCTGGTGTACCCTTATCAGGGTAGTCATGATGGGTGTACTGGGTTTCGTATACTTTACAGCAGTGTCACTTTGATGCCATGAACTGCTCTCTCACTCGATAATAATAATAATAATAATAATAATAATAATAATAATAATAATAATAATAATAATAATAATAATAACAACATCAAACATAATAATAATAATAATTCTTTCTAAAATTTAGACAAGGCTAGCAATTTTAAGATGATGTGGAGTTAGTCGATAACATCGGGTCAAGTATTTGGATGGGGCTATATTTTAATGAATCGTCGAATTGATGAGCAGTAAACTTGACCCAGGCAGGATTTGAACATACAGCGTGACTAAATACGACTCGACATTTTATCCGACACTCTAACGATTCCACCGCCCTTATATAAGTATATTATATGAATGTGTGTGTACGCGTGTATGTATGTGTGCGTATATATGTAGATAGACGGATGCAAGCAACTATACATATGCACTTACACACACATACATATTTTATATATATACATATGTGTGTGTGTGTGTGTGTGTGTATGTGTGTGTGTGTGTGTGTGTGTGTGTGTGTGTGTGTGTGTGTGTATATAAAGAGCAATAGGACCCACTATTCTGTCTCGGAATGGTGTTTAGTGTTTATAATGTCTGGTATTATTTACATTGAAATCTTAGCAGTTAATTCCTAATTTAAAACACATTGTAAAAGCCCTTCACAATATGTACAGACGGATACTCTATGCCTTAACTACGCAATATTTTAACGCTGCTTGACTCTATGCACTGCTTACAGGATTACATGTCCTACTTGCAGGATTACTACATTGCATATTCAAAATATTGTTTTAAGCAAATTCTTTGAATTGGAGCAATAATAATGTGTCTTTTTTATATATATAATACTAGTGTAGAAGTAGCAGTATAGTGTTTGAAAGTAGTATAGTATCGGACAATTCTATAGTACTGCTACAGTAAATATGAGTCTATACTTTACTACTGGACTACAGTATAATATTTCTCAGTACAGTAGAACTGGACTATGGAGTAATACTGGACGATATTATATTGATGGGCGGCGAGCTGGCAGAGACGTTAGCACGCCGGGCGAAATGCGTAGCCGTATTTCGTCTGTCGTTACATTGTGAGTTCAAATTCCGCTCAGGTTGACTTTGCCTTTCATCCTTTCGGGGTCGATAAATTAAGTACCAGTTACGCACTGGTATCGATGTAATCGACTTAATCCCTTTGTCTGTCCTTGTTTGTCCCCTCTGTGTTTAGCCCCTTGTGGGTAGTAAAGAAATAGATATTATATTGATAGGCTATAGTATAATGCTAGAGAACAGTCTAGTATCGGATTTTATTATAGTACTAAACTTAAGAATAACACTGGACTATAGTTTAGTGTAATAGTGCACTATAGTATAGAGCTAGCTTAATTATAATGCTGGACTATATACTATAGTACTGTATCACGGTATAGTATTTGTTTATATTATAATACTGGCGTACAATATATTCATCCTGCCATCTATCTTTTCTACCCACTATTCCTGGTGGTTGGGGCTGGGGGTAAAACCTCAGGTACTTTCTCCTTAAAGGTTCTGTCAGAATCAACCTTCACTAGACGTTCTGGTTAGATTTCCAAGCGTGGCCAGCTGAGACTGTGGATATTGTCGAACCGTTTCATTATGGGTCTACCCCTCGGTTTCCTGCCGGTTGGTTCGGCTCAAAGATCCGTCTTGCGATTCTTTCCTGCAACGGGCTAATCACACGTCTTTACTACCGGAGATGTGACCGCTCAACGCGGAGAAGTAGCGGTTTCAGCTGGGGAGACTCCCTGCTTTCCAAGCTACGTACCCTGTCGACTAACATTACTTCAGAGACCCTTCGGAAGAACCCCATTTCAGCCACCCGCATTTGTGATTGTACTCCTTCGGTCATTACCCAACATTCATGACCATAGGTCAGGATAGGTATGAATTGAAAATAGCCAATTTTAGCTTTTTTTTTACAAACCTCTTCTCTTCTGAAAATTGAATTCAGGTCGTAGGATCGATCCTACGACCGCGAGTCCGCTACCCTAACCACTGGGCCATTGAGCCTCCACATCTATTACTGTATTATAATACTGGACAATAAGTATGTTCCTCTCTGTTTCCGTGGATCTATTTAAATTCTAAGTTCAATTAGCATCGATATTGACTATCTTTCGTGTGTGGCACTCGTTGGATTTGAAAGAAAATCACCCCGCGATACCATGTAATAGTAATATTTACCTAAAACTAAAATAACATTATTAACACAAATTTAAATCAGACAAAATATTTCGTTATGACTGCCTTGCATTGTTGCTTGACTTGATAGATATAATAGTCAACTATTCTTCAAATGGAACCCTGTAATTATTCGATAAGTAATCTTAGCTACAGTGAAAAGAAAAAGGATGC
>NC_043001.1:116914112-116934112 GCF_006345805.1 Octopus sinensis | reverse complement strand
TAAGGATTGGAAACCAGATCCCTGTATATACGGTCAGACATGATATACGGCGAGCCACAATAGTTTCACGCAATTAGCATCAAGCCATCGTGAGATTCAATCTCCAAGAATCGTTTTATACTTTATAAAATATTTCTTTTGGCGTTAATTTATTGCGGAATGTTATGGCAGCTGAGCGGTATGTACCTCCACTTTTGCCATATCAGACTTTTGCCATATCAATGTTGTTTGAATCTGTGTGTAATAAAATCTTCCGCTAAATGTTCGCGAGTGTTGTTCAGTTATTTCTTAACGCGACCCCCCCCCCCCTGAAAATGTATATATTTTCATTCATCAACTCAACCAGTCATCACCACAGACCAACTGACAAGAACTCGACTGCTCAAGCGACATTGGTGACCCACGGCCACCACCACGACGAGAAAGATCAAAAGAGCAAAAGCCGTCACACATACAATTCATACCACTGTCACCCCTACCTCTGCAAGGTAGCCTACACTGTAACCCCTACCTCTACAAGCTATGACTTTGGGAACACTGTCAGCTCAGGCTCATTTTTTGTTTTGCGCGAAATAGGAGTCAAACCTACCCTTCAACACCGAGGAAACTCGCTTCTACTCACAAATATAATTTCAGAGCGAAATTGATCTTGAATTTCTCTAAGTTTGCTCTAACGGCCAGTTTTTAATCTTTTCGTATCTTTTCATTTGTGTGGTTTCAACTAATTTCTTTTCAAGAATGGTAAGTTCCTGAATTGCAACCAAACTGCTTCGTACACATGACTTCGCAAAAGAGACTCTCAAGAACTTTTTCCGTACATAATTTTTGTTTACTTTTCATTTCGTTTCTATTTTTAAAATGGAAGAAAAATTTTACCTTCTCTTGCAGACGCCATTAGGTCACAAACACGTTTATATCCTTGCAGCAGACACGTCCCAAGTTAACGATTTTTTTGCAGACTTCATTTGTAGTCTATCTCACACTCGCATGCAAATTACACCGCGTTCCATACTTCTGGTCACTTATACACCATTCATGCATTCATGCTACTCATTGTTCTCTTGCAATGATTTACGTTTCAGGTGTTTGCACAAATGTTTGCAGTGCTTTCAAACTTCTTAATTTTTGCTGTACTTTTCTTGTTAATGTCAATAATGTGCGTGCATTCTTCTAATGACGTGTATGTCACATTCTCCAGACATTTTCACACAGAAGGAACGCCCCAGCATGGCCACAGCTCGTGAGCTGAAACTAGAATCAATCAATCAATCAAACCGTTCTTCTGTGCCTCGCTTCCAGTCAGACACATTTTTCTGTAAGACCTCGTGGTCACGTGCACATAGAATATGTTTAAATGTCTCAACGCATCCAGCATCTCTCTTACAGTTTCCTTTAGCCTACGCAACCAGAAAACAAACATTATACAGTTCTCATAACTTTTATTTCTAAGAGTTATTTTCTCTATTTGCATGCTTTTCGCATTTCAAAACAATTTTGCATTTATGAACTCTGAACATGGATAATATTTTATTTGCTTTCATTTTGTTACATGCTCTCTTATACTTTGTATTTCAATCTTTACCTTGATTGCTATATTGCCAATTAGTTTTAAAATTCAGACTTTACTCAAGACTACTTGCACTAATTCTCTTTCATGTAATTTATTTTCTTATCGTTCCCTTATTACATTCCGTAATGAACTGGAAATGAACTGCTGTAGCAGGGATTCGAGACCGGAACTTTGGATATGCGGTCACACATCACGGGGAAACCCCAATAGTTTCACGTGATCTGTCTGTCAAGCAACCAATCAATGTCTAGCCATCGCGTGATTCATTCTTCCAGGATCTTCTTGAACTCTATAAAAAAACCGATTTTGGCGTTAATTCATTGCTGAATGTTGAGGTAACTGAGCAGTATGTGCCTCCATTCTTGCCACATCAGACAATTCCAGATATCTGCGCATCTTCAGGTTCTTGGACAGACTGAACTAAACATTCACATAATGTCTCATAAGTAACTTCTTCGAACGCGGCGCAGTTTTTCCTTCTCTTCCAGCATGTAAGTATTACTTTTATTATTTGTAAAATACTAACGCAGTTTGATTCTATGTGCAATGATAAAATCTGTTAAATGTTCGTGGGTGTTGCCCAGTTACTTCTTCACTCAGCCCAAGACATATTTTTATTCACCAACTCAACCAGTCATCACCACAGATGACAACAAAACAACCACCCAAGCGACAATCTAAACGTATTCTTTGTCTTTATAAGTTCTCTTATTCGCCCTTGTACGTAATACTGTTGTAATACTTAGGCTGGAGTCCCTACTGACGCTCCTTTCCTCCTTATCAAGTTTTATTTATTATTGATTTGACAGCTAAACTTCCAGCGCTTCTCTCATCGCCATTTTATTGCTATTATTATCTGTATTCTATAAATACTTCTATAGTTGTTTTATTCAATCAAACTTTCTATTCTTGTTCCTTGTCTAAATATTCTTTTCTACTCTAGGCACAAGGCCCGAAATTTTAGGAGAGGGGAGACAGTCGATTAGATCGACCCCAGTATGCAACTGGTACTTGGTTTATCGACCCCTAAAGGATGAAAAACAAAGTTGACCTCGGCGGAATTTGAACTCAGAACGTAAAGACAAACGAAATACCGCTAAGTATTTCACCCGATGTGCTAAAATTTCTTATTTCTTTATTGCCCACAAGGGGCTAAACACAGAGAGGACAAACAAGGACAGAAAAACGGATTAAGTCGATTACATCGACCCCAGTGCGTAACTGGTACTTATATAATCGACCCAGAAAGGTTGAATGGCAAAGTCGACCTCGGCGGAATTTGAATTTAGAACGTAACGGCAGGCGAAATACCTATTTCTTTACTACCCACAAGGGGCTAAGCACAGAGAAGACAAACAAGGACAGACAGACGGATTAAGTCGAATATATCGACCCCAGTGCACAACTGGTACTTATTTAATCGACCCCGAAAGGATGAGAAGCAAAGTCGACCTCGGCGGAATTTGAACTCAGAACATAGCGGCAGACGAAATACGGCAACGCATTTCGCTCGGCGTTTCTGCCAGCTCGCCGCCTTCCCTTGTCTAAATATTACAACTTGAGTGATTTGTTTTTCTACTAATTGTTATCCTTTCATTGTTGCTGTTCTTGTAAAAAGTGCTTCAACTCTAGCAGTTTCTTTCTAGGAACAAGTGTCTTAAGGAATTCCCTCATTTTTTAGTATAAACTTAGTCATTTTTTAAATCATCTGTTGATTACTTTATGGTTTTTAGAACACATCTTTAGATTTTTTCCCTTTCCTTTTCCTTTTCCAGTCATTATTTTAATTGGCACAGTTGAGAACCAGTGTGTTCTATAACTTAAAAGATCTTAGAGGCACCAACGACGACCACTATCGTAATCGTATAGCGACTATAATCCTTCACTTTTTAAAGTTATCTCTTCAAATTTCATACAGAAATTTGAGTCAACGTTGATATAGCAGTGGTTTATAAGCCTTTAATATACTTGGCAGAAGTATACGATGTCCCTACAAGCAATTAATACAATAGATCTTATATCGAGTTTAAAGAATAATATAGCAGGTAACATACTGGATAAAATACTGACGTGTTGTACTTATCAAAGGAAGTACTTAATGCTAAAACACTGTTTATATATTTCTAACCGAGCAGCAGGGTTCTTTAACCTTGCAGAGATAAAAGTATTTTCTCAACCTAATTTAATTTTATCAAAATTTGTTTTTTGCATTTAAAATTTTTTTATATATAGTCTTAGAGATAGTACGCCACTAAGAGTCACAGAATATAAACGTATGCTTTTGACAAACCGAGTCTGCGACCCATATTCTATTTTTGCTGGTTTTTTTGCTTGTAAAGAACTGCGTCACTATTTTGTGTGAATGAAGCATGACATAGAAATGAAACTGTATGACTTTTCTACTGCGTCTAGAAATTAGGCGAAATAGCAGCTTGTTTTTCACTTTCTGCTAGCACAAGGTTCATTCGGTGTGCATAGCAGTAAATAAAGTTATTTTTTCACACTTGGGTTCAATCTTTGATGGAAGTCCTTTGTCTGATCCATTCATGTTAGCATCTCCTCGTAGCCCCGACCACTTCAAGCCTTTTATCTGTATACCATTTATTTATAAAACGAGGGTCATTCCCTCATTCCCTTCAAATATCCACAAGTTGTAGGCTCTGCTTCGAGCATTTCAACGAAAAATCTTTTTAATATCATTATCAGAGACATAGTACAAGCAGAGAGAAACTACAAGAAAACATCTGTAGTTTTATTCATAACAAAGTAATGTATTATTGCCATCTTAATTTCAATAGATATTGATTTTCTGATATAGGCAGCCATAGACTTGATTGCGACGTTCTGAATATAGTTTGAGAGAATTAACATGTGGGGTTTTGTGGTTTATTTATGAGCTACACTGTTACAGTATGTCGAAGGGTATTGATGACACTGTCATATTTAAAAGTTGAACCAGTTCGAAGAGGTTTCCTTTATTCAAACTTATTGGATTTCATCCTCACTTCTCAACAGTAGTCCTTATCGAGCTGAATAAATAATTATATAAATCATGGACAATATTTCTTATTTCTCTATATTCCTCCATTCTTCGCAGTTTTTTTTTAAATCTGCCGCTTCTAAAGCTTTTTTCCATCTGATGATACTAATTACGTGTGCTTCAAAAGATACATGCTTTCTTTTTTTATTTTACCAATTATTCTTCATACAATTTTGGTAGTATATTTGGAGTCGACTTTTGTCCTCAGTCCTTCTCAGGACAAAATAGTGGAATTTAGTTACTCAGATATTCATAGCCTAAAATATCTGGCTTTGTTAAAAAAAAAATCATTGTTATAAATTATTAACGACAGGAGTGGCTGTGTGGTAAGTAGCTTGTTTACCAACCACATGGTTCCGGGTTCAGTCCCACTGCGTGGTATCTTGGGCAAGTGTCTTCTACTATAGCCTCGGGCCGACCAAAGCCTTGTGAGTGGATTTGGTAGACGGAAACTGAAAGAAGCCCGTCGTATATATATATATAAATGTGTGAGTGTATGCTTGTGTGTCTGTGTTTGTCCCCTTAGCATTGCTTGACAACCGATGCTGGTGTGTTTACGTCCCCGTCACTTAGCGGTTCGGCAAAAGGGACCGATAGAATAAGTACTAGGCTTACAAAGAATAAGTCCCGGGGTCGATTTGCTCGATTAAAAGGCGGTGCTCCAGCAAGGCCACAGTCAAATGACTGAAACAAGTAAAAGAGTAAAGAGACAGGCAAAACCAGCATTCACGAGGTTCGAACTCAGAAGCTAAACGGACGTAACTAATTATTACATTCTACAAATTCTGGCAACGTCATGTCTTAAATACCACAACTATTTCATGGAAAAATAGAATACCCTACACAGGATTGATATCAAGCTAGATAGCTGCGCATACCTATTTCTTTACTACCCACAAGGGGCTAAACACAGAGGGAACAAACAAGGACAGACAAAGGGATTAAGTTGATTACATCGACCCCAGTGCGTAACTGGTACTTAATTTATTGACCTCGAAAGGATGAAAGGCAAAGTCGACCTCGGTGGAATGTGAACTCAGAACGTAGCGGCAGGCGAAACACCGCTAAGCATTTCGCCCGGCGTGCTAACGTTTCTGCCAGCTCGCCGCCCATCTCTGCGCATACCGCCACATTCGACGTTGAGGACCGGAACGGTGTAATCAACTTACCCACCTCCCCGACAATCGCTTGTGTTGTACAAAAATTTGAAACTATTTCTTTAAAATCTGATCTGAAGTGTAATCTTAGTTCTGCACAGAACAAACTACTAAAACAAAGCGTGTGTTATCATGGATCCAAAAACAAATCTCCCAGCAATTACTCGGCCTGCTAGAAATAGCAAGCAACCTTCACTCAATACTTTAAAAAATAAATGCGCCCTTTTAAAGCCTAGCCAGATTCGTGGGCCCAGTTTCCCGGTTTCTGTGGCGTGTGTTCCCCTGCTGGACGAGACGCCAGTCCATCGCATCGTTACTCATTTTTGCCAGCTGAGTGGACTGGAACAACGTGAAATGAAGTGTTTTGCTCAAGAACACAACGTGTCGCCCGGTCTAGGAATCGAAACCACAAGCTTACGATCATGATGCTGACACCCTAACCACTAAGCCACGCGCCTCCACACTCGATACTTTACCATTTATAAAAAAAAAAGGCCTGTTCGATAATGTCATAGATTTACTATGTATGAAAATAAGATGGGATTGTCATGGCTGGAATGCATTTGATCATAAGTGTGCTAGTTACGAACTGACCTTGGGCAAAACAATAACAATAGTAATAGTAACAACACCGTTTTGATGATAAAACAGTATTACGCCTTCAAATTTATTTTTCATGTAGCTACTCTGTCTGAATCCCTGCTCGATTTCTTATTTCTTTATTGCCCACAAGGGGCTAAACATAGAGGGGACAAACAAAGACAGGCAAAGGGATTAAGTCGATTACATCGACCCCAGTGCATAACTGGTACTTAATTTATCGACCCCGAAAGGATGAAAGGCAAAGTCGACCTCGGTGGAATGTGAACTCAGAACGTAACGGCAGACGAAATACCGCAAAGCATTTCGCCCGGCGTGCTAACCTTTCTGCCAGCTCGCCGCCTTATCCCTGCTCGATTTCTAGCTCCATTTTTCTATCCGTTGATACTCTTCCAGTGAAGAGTATCAACACATGACAAAATATTAAAACTAGCAAGCGTAGAGACCTTAGTCAAATTCGGGTCAGTGTTACAAATATAACAACGTATCAACGGTTTCTTTTAATCCTTTTCTTTATTCTTCATTCATATGTGGTACATTTTTTTACCTTACATTTTGTCTGTCATCCTTTTTGTCAGAAACACACTTTCTTCTGGACAGATTAAATATATTTCCAGGTTGTGGTGATGTCGGAAACGCTAAACTGTTTTCTTAACTGCCAGGATAAACTTCAAGACTCTTTCCTTTCCTTTTAAACATTGAGGTAATATATTTGTTAAAACTTGTTCTTCCTGAGTTATCTTCTTTTATTTTGTTTTCATTGCTTTCATGACATATATTCATACATTTCATAATCTACATTGGCAAGTATGGCATCCATTTCATTGTAAAAGTAATGAAATCTATTCAGAAAACGTTACATGTCAAAACAAGCTTGTCTCCGAAATACAGCACACAGACAGACTTATTTGACGTTCAGCGAAGACTCTGGAGCCAAATTCTTATTTATCCCATCTCTCTCTCTCTCTCTCTCTCTCTCTCTCTCTCAAACACACACACACACACACACACACCTATGTAATAATGATTTCTAACAAAGATACAAAGCCAAACAGGCCATGGAAATGAGAGTTAAGTGACCTATTTGGGGCAAAAGGATTTCCCGTTATTGTCAAATTTGCGGGAAAATTACATCATTTTATAAATAAGATATACGAATTTTTTCATTTTTTTATAAAAATAGTATTGGTTTTACCAATCAATTTCATGATAAAAACGTAAATGCCATGACATGCTCAATAAATTATGGATTAATTAAAAAAAATATTAGAATAGTTTTGTTAGTTGCTTGCATTATTGAATTCAAATACTGGCACAAAGCCAGCAATTTAGGGGGAGGGGGTAAGTCGATTACATCGACCCTAGCGTTCAGCTGGTACTTATTTTATCGACTCCGAAAGGATGAAAAGCAAAGTCGACCTCGGTGGAATTTGATCTCAGAACGTAAAGACGGACGATTGCCGCTAAGCACTTTTCCCGGCGTGCTAACGATTCTGCCAGCTCACCACCTTAAGTTGCTTGCAATATTGCTGTGTGAAGGCGGTGAGCTGGCAGAAACGTTAGCACGCCGGGCGAAATGCCCAGCGGTATTTCGTCTGTCTTTACGTTCAGAGTTCAAATTCCGCCGAGGTCCACTTTGCCTTTGATCCTTCCGGGGTCGATAAATTAAGTACCAGTTACGCACTGGGGTCAATGTAATCGACTTAATCCCTTTGTCTGTCCTTGTTTGTCCCCTCTATGTTTAGCCCCTTGTGGGCAATAAAAGAATAAGAATCGTTATCGCGTGAAGCAAAATGCTTAGGGGCATTTGGTCTGTTTTTTGGTTCATTCTAAATTCAAATTCCAGCGAGGTCGACTTTGCCTTTCATCCCTCCGAGATCGATAAAAAAAAGTACCAGTGAATCACTGGAGTTGATGTAATCGACTAGTTTCCTCCCCTCAGAGATCAGGCCTTGTGCAAAAATTTGAAACCAATATTGCGAAATCCCTCGCACTCAACTATCGCCCAATCTCACTCACCTCCCACATCATCAAAGTGTTTGAAAGAGTGTTAAGATCAAGGATGGCTGACTTCCTGGAGACCCAGAAACTCCTAAATGCAAATCAGCATGGCTTTCGCTGTGGCAGGGACTGTCTAACACAGCTCTTACACCACATTGAAGATGTACTCAAAGCCTTGGGAACAGGTTCGAACTCTGATGTCATATATCTTGACTTCAGTAAAGCGTTCGACAGGGTAGACCATAATGTCCTACTCTCAAAATTGGAAAATGTTGGAATCCGTGGAAAAGTTCTACACTGGATCAAGTATTTCCTGGCGAATAGAAAACAAACATGTTTGTAGTTGATGGAGTCCACTCAAGCCCAGCAAAAGTCACCAGCGGTGTCCCCCAGGGGACTGTCTTGGGTCCGCTACTCTTCATAATCTACATAAACGACCCTTCCAGTGTCGTACATTACTGCAAAGTGAAAATATTTGCTGATGACACTAAGCTCCAGCAAATCGTCAATGAAGAGAAGCAGACCGAACTCAACTCCAGTCTGATCTATATGCTGTGAGTCAATGGGCAGACAGAAACAAAATGCAACTGAACGAGGGGAAATTTGAGCTGATGCATTTTGGAAGAAACTCCTCACTAAAACAGCCATACTCTCTTCCTTCAGGGGAACCGCTCACAGCCTCTAACAATATCAGAGACCTGGTGTAATTGTTGATGACGATCTCAGTTGGAGTGCACACATCAACAAGAAGGTCGATATAGCTCGTAGGATGAGTTCCTGGATCTTAAGAACTTTCCGGTCCAGAGAACAAGGTGTCATCATACCACTTTTTTCCTCCTTTGTACGGCCACACTTGAATACTGCTGCCCACTGTGGTCTCCTCCACACAAGACAAAACATCTCCAGAATTGAGTCACCCCAGAGGGCACTCACTAAACGAATTGAAGGCATGGCTGCTCTCGATTATTGGGATCGCCTTAAAGCCTTGAAACTTTACTCCCTCCAGCGTCGCCGTGAGCGGTACATCATTTGTACGATGTGGAAAATATACCGCCAACTTTGCCCAAACGACCTAAACATTAGCTTCAAGGTTCATCCAAGACTTGGACCACGGGACATACGTCCCCTGCCCAATTCAAGATCGCAGCATACATGTACACTGCAACATAATTTCTTTTCCTCAACAGGCCCTGCCCTATTTAACATTGTCCCGAGAGAGATCAAAGAGGAAAAGGATCCCATCAACTTTAAACAGAGTCTGGATAGATTCCTTCAAAGAATACCAGATAAGCCACCCATAATTGGATACAACTCACCCAACAAGAACTCACTACTTGAACAAAACTTGACTTAAACAAAACTTGACTTAAACAGGATTCGAATAATCCTATCAGGTGGTGCTATTAAGTTAGACATGGCCTGGACCAACCTTTGGTCGAAACATATCTAAGTTTAAGTTTATGTAAACAAAAGACAATTCAATGTGTTACGGAAAGCAACAGTAACATGGAATAAATATTAAAGATCAATAATAACAATACTAACAATAGTGAGTTGTTACTACCGAAATATGTCTGTTACCTTGGCCTGCCAGATCGGTGACTGGCATGCCAAGGTGACGAACATATTTCCCCCTTGTTCCCTTAACATTTTTGAAAAGGAGCTTTTTACCTCAAGTTTCACCAGCGATAAAATATTTTTCTAAAGTAACATTCTATATCTACTTTATCATTATAGACATTTGATGTTCGATCTGCGCTGCCAGAGCTTTCATTAGCACTGATTTTCTATTAATTTCTATTATTTTATGAATTTACAAGTTAGTGACTGCATCGAGTTGAACATTTTACATACTGATTTAGTGAAACAGTGGAATTAGTAACGGAAAAACAAGTACTAGTCGTGCATATTCTACTGAAAATATATTTTTTGAATTTTCACTAAAAAACAGTTTTAATATAAAGAAAAGAAAACGTTGGCGGTGTCTGGCACGTCCGAGCCTCACCAGCCGTGCATGTGCCTTAGATCTTCCATGATAGTAGAGTCTCAAATGCCCTCGAGCCTTCTTGTGCGCGCGTTTTGGAAATATTTTCAGTGAGTTACATTATACTATCTCAAGTTTACCCGGTTTTCATGAGGTACAAGTAACCGAGATCACAACATGCCCTCTGAAAGGGACGCTAGTCCATCGCAGGGTTATTCTCACTGATAGTAAAGCATTATTTGAAGCGACCACGAGGGTGTAAGTTACATACTGTTCAGTGCCTCTTATGGATGGAAGCACTCCGTCGGTTACGACGATGAGGGTTCCGGTTGATCCGAATCAACGGAACAGCCTGCTCGTGAAATTAACGTGTAAGTGGCTGAGCACTCCACAGACACGTGTACCCTTAACGTTGTTCTCGGGGATATTCAGCGTGACACAGAGAGTGACAAGGCCGGCCCTTTGAAATACAGGTACAACAGAAACAGGAAGTAAGAGTGAGAGAAAGTTGTGGTGAAAGAGTACAGCAGGGATCACCACCACCCCCTGCCGGAGCCTCGTGGAGCTTTAGGTGTTTTTCGCTCAATAAACACTCACAACGCCCGGTCTGGGAATCGAAACCGCGATCCTATGACCGCGAGTCCGCTGCCCTAACCACTGGGCCATTGCGCCTCCACAGTGCCTCTTAACATGTACAATGACTGCTCCTCTTTGCAGGAGGTAACATTAGCCTGATCCCATGAGAGGATATTTCCATTAGAGTCAGTGCAGGTTTGGTATGAGTTGTCTATATCGCATATGGATGACGAGCGAATGCAGAAGATTAGGCGTGGGAAGTGTTGGAGAGGAATAGAAGAAAGAGTGTGGGGTACAGAACCGAAGCTTGAACACGCCAGAGTCGAAAGAGAGTGAGTCAGAAAGTACTCCATCAACATACACCGCACTAGTGCGATATTGACGGGAAAAGAAGAGTCCATAGATGGGCAGTTTTGACAGATTTGTGTACCAGACACAATGAAATTCTTTGCTTATGTCGAGTATAATAAATATATTTTTAAAAATAAATAAGTAAATAAATAAATAACAAGAAACTATATGGTCAACACTGAAATCCCTATAAAACTGCTTAACAATGGCAACAACAACAACAATAGCAAAAACAATTTCCGCGGTAATTAAGGAATATTTACATATCTTTCAATTCTTTTCATCCTGTCTATGAGATTAATTACTCCTTAGACGTAAAGGGATACTAACATACTTAGAATAATAAGTCAAGAATTTTTAATTAATTAAAATTATTTCTGTAATGATGAGAACACGTCATTAACATAATTACTAATTCAGCTCGGTCGAGACAGGAGAGACAATCTTGAATTAAAATTAAAATTAAATATATAATGCAATGGGGAGTGAGCGGGATATTTAACATTACAGTAGCAATTCTGAGCGTGTTTCTGACTTATCATACCTTATCAGCAAAGTCTTGTCTAGCTGTAATGTTAGATCTTGAAATGACCCGGGACATATATAAGCTTCAGTAATTGCACGCAGAGTGGCATAAGATAAACACATGCACAAACGTACGTACGCACACACACACACACACACATACATACATACATACATACATACATACATACATACACTTACATACATACATACATACATACATGCATACATGCATACATGCATACATACATACATACATACATGCATACATGCATGCATACATACATACATACATACATACATGCATACATACATACATACATACATACATACATATATACATACATGCATACATACATACATACATACATACACTTACATACATACATACATACACTTACATACATACATACATACATACATACATACATACATACGTACATACAGGGTGCGATAGGTAAAGTGTCACCATTTTATATTTTTAATTTCGCGCATACCCATTGTTTGATTTTGATTTTGTCGACTACACAGAATTGGTAGGGTCAGTTGGGCACCGTCTGGGAAAAAACAGCACCTTGATGCAATTCACTCGTCCAGAAATCAGGAAACGACATGGTGTACTGCTGCTTGGTATTCGCATCGGAAGCTCCAATACGAACATTCCAAAGAGTTTGGGTGTCAATCTGAGAACAGTGCAATCTGGGGACATGTACAGAGAGTGATAAAAATAAAACATCCGGTCAGCATCATGGTGTTTAGAGTGATCACTACCGATGGCGACGTTATGCCTCCACTCATCTTCCCACACAGCCTCACACTCAACACAGAGGCTTACATCAAGTGTCGGGGTCAAGAGGGTGGCTGCTGGAAGACCCTATGTCTGGCAACAGAACTCTGCACCATGCCACACAAGCAGGAGAACCCAGACATGGCTGTCAGACAATTTCTGCAACCACATCACCCTTAACATCCGGCCGCCTAACTCCTCAGACTGCAAACCCCTTGATTATTATGTGTGGGCCGCAATTGAGTGAGAGACCAACAAAACTCCTTGTAATACCAAAGATGAACTGAAGGCAAGGATTATGGCAGCATTTACCAACTTAAACAAGGAGACCGTGCAGAAGAGATGCAGAAGATTCCGAGATCGTCTGGAGGCCGTGGTTGAAGCCAAAGGCGATTTTAGTAAATAAATTTACTTTTTAATATTTTGAGATATTTTTTATGTAATTTTGGTTGATATATCTGTTAAAATGAGATGTCAGTGTTATTTTTGCGTAATTTAGACAATTTATTCACCGCACCCTGTATATACATACATGCATACATACATGCATACATACATACATGCATGCATGCGTGCGCTGGAGCATCTGTGTGTTTGATTGCGTGTGTTATTCTTTATTACCTTGCAGTAAAGTTGCATAAATAACACACGGGCCATATAGGCCAGGGTAAGTACCACCAATAAGTTCTAGGCCCTTGAATCACTTTCATAGTTTAACAGCAGAATACATATGCTCCACGTCACGTATCAAGTTCGATTTTTCCTGCAGAAATGTGCGTGTGTGCACGTTTTTGTATGTGGCATGTGTATGCATGAATATATATATATGTGTGTGTGTGTGTGTGTGTGTCTATATATATGTGTGTGTGTGTGTATGTGTATATATATATATGTGTGTGTCGCCATGTTGATTCGCTAGCTTCTGCACGCATTTTTTTTCTCTCCTTGTTTCTTTCTGTGTTTTTTTTTCTGTGTATCTTTCTATTGAAGAGCGTAGGCTCGAAACGTAAAAGACTTGTTTTATTTATATTCCTGAGCGCCATACTAATACATTTGTTTGTTTGTATTCCACCTGCCTTCGTCTTTTGTTTATTTTCATAAAACTTCCCGTTATATATACACATACACATACACACATACATACATCTACATGTACATACACACATGCGCCTATGTACACACACACACACACACACACACACACACATGTATACATTACATTCGTACATTTATACATACGCACATATCCCGTCATTTTAAGATCTATGTAATTTCATATCTCGTGTTAGTAGTGCACCACTGTTCCCGATAAACTGAGTGCATATACAAGTGCATGCACATACACACACATATATACACATACACACATACAAACACACGTGTTGCAACTAGTACACACATAAAATAAACTTGTATGCATAAGAAATTAATGCGTGCACACAAAATGTTAGTTACTTAAAATAATTTAACAATTACAGATTATAATTATGTGTACATTCAGAAAAATTAAAATCACAGTAATATTTTTGCTCGCACAGACCAATAAAAATGAGAGGAATTATTATATAATGGTGTTGTTTCTCAACAACAGGAATTCACTGATTCTATTCGAGTTTCAGTTTGTATAGAGTCTCTCGTTGCTTTACTAGCATTCATGAAAAATATTGATTACATCATCAATTTAATCCCCAAATTAATCAGACTCAAATAATACAAAATGAAGTGTTTTGCCCCTGCGACCCGTCGTAATTGCTTCCTCCGACCTGTCAACATCTCCGCTAAAACAGAGATATTGATTTTGTTTTTATTTAGGTTTTAAATCATTAGAAGTGATGGGAATTTCTTACGTTCGATGCATTTCCCACGTGAAATGAAATGGTTCTATCTAAGAACTGAGATAAATAGAAGGAAGTAATTACCATTATTTCTCTGGTTAGTTCTATTGCATTAGCGCAAACAGCAAAGTACTTGACTACAATATTTAGCTAAATACAGTGTCGTTTCCTGCATGTGTGTAAGGCATCAGATAATAAATCAGATTTTTAGATAAGTCTTTCATTTGTATGAGAGACAACTGGAAAGAAAGTACGTACATATTATATTTATCCCACTTCAGTTACATAACTTAAGCTTTTAAATGAGCAAGCTCTGGCTTTAAGTACTAGTAGCTGCTTCTGGTATCCGTGGATATGTGTGTGAGATTAGCAGCTATTAATACAATCATTATTTATTGAACTAATTAACATAATGTTTACAGATTATAGGCGCAGGAGTGGCTGTGTGGGAAGTAGCTTGCTAACCAACCACATGGTTCCGGGTTCAGTCCCACTGCGTGGCACCTTGGGCAAGTGTCTCTGCTATAGCCCCGGGCCGACCAAAGCCTTGTGAGTGGATTTGGTAGACAGAACTGAAAGAAGCCTGTCGTATATATGTATATATATATATATATAATATATATATATATATATATATATATATGTGTGTGTGTGTGTGTGTGGTGTGTGTGTGTGTGTATGTTTGTGCCTGTGTTTGTCCCTCTAGCATTGCTTGACAACCGATGCTGGTGTGTTTACGTCGCCGTCACTTAGCGGTTCGGCAAAAGAGAGCGATAGAATAAGTACTGGGCTTACAAAGAATAAGTCCCGGGGTCGATTTGCTCGACTAAAGGCGGTGCTCCAGCATGGCCGCAGTCAAATGACTGAAACAAGTACAAGAGTAAAAGAGAGAGAGATAATTTTTTTAATGTTTATATCTACATTTCGATCAATTTGATTTCTGACTGTCATCAAATATCGTGCTCCCCGATATGTACCGGGTTGGTTTCGAAATAAGAACCTTTATTTCTGAACTAAGGGTAATAACAGTTAAAGATTATGGACATGTATCGAGATCAAAATGAGTATGAGCGTTATTTCCCCGAGTTTAGAAATAAAGGTTCCCTGTTCGAAGCTACTTTGGCTGCTTGCAATCAGATTAGGTTCGTCTAGATGATGATCGAATATAAATCGATCGAAATGATGTGTTGATACGCTTCTTTAAAAAACCCCAAAAAAACTATGGTTGACAACTGAAAAAGAAACACACACGACAATTACATTAACAGAATTTTGTGCAATCTCTGTATCGAAGAAACATTGCAGATAATCAACTAAAATAAATACGCGCAGGAGTGGCTGTGTGGTAAGTAGCTTGCTTACCAACCACATGGTTCTGGGTTCAGTCCCACTGCGTGGCATCTTGGGCAAGTGTCTTCTACTATAGCCTTGGGCCGACCAATGCCTTGTGAGTGGATTTGGTAGACGGAAACTGAAAGAAGCCTGTCGTATATATATATATATATATATATATATATATATATATATATGCGTGTGTGTGTTTGTGTGAGTGTGTTTGTCCCCCTAGCATTGCTTGACAACCGATGCTGGTGTGTTTATGTCCCCGTTACTTAGCGGTTCGGCAAAAGAGACCGATAGAATAAGTACTGGGCTTACAAAAGAATAAGTCCCGGGGTCGAGTTGCTCGATTAAAGGGGGTGCTCCAGCATGGCCGCAGTCAAATGACTGAAACAAGTAAAAGAGTAAAAGAGTAAAGAGTATTCTAAGAAGGAAATCCTCATCTGAAGATTTCGATTATAGATGAAACCTATTTCGTTATTACCCTCAAGGGGCTAAACATAGAGGGGACAAACAAGGACAGACATAGGTATTAAGTCGATTACATCGACCCCAGTGCGTAACTGGTACTTAATTTATCGACCCCGAAAGGATGAAAGGCAAAGTCGACCTCGCCGGAATTTGAACTCAGAACGTAACGGCGGACGAAATACCGCTAAGCATTACATCCGGCGTGCTAACCTTTCTGCCAGCCCCTCGCCGCCTTCCACAAGTCACTGAGAGGTACTGAAAACTTCCAGTTTCTGTAACAGATGCTTACTCTATGAAACGTACTAAGATGTATCTTAAAGGTCAGTAGCCTAGATAGGGTGGAGTCGAGGGGGCGGTTCGCCCCGGGTGACACATTTAAGGGGGCGGCACATTTGGTTTGCTGTATAAGCTTGTGTGAGCTTAAATACCTGAATGGGGAGGGGAACCCATACTCTAGTGACGACACTATTAAAGGCAAGTAATGCGTAGAACAGCCTCATAACTGTTGTATGTGTGTGTGTGTGTGTGTGTATAAAAAATACAAACTGGGACAAGAACGCAAAACATTCAGAAGACGATACAAAAAACACGGACTTTAATCTTGAGTCAAGAATCGGATCATCCTCGCAATTTCGGCTGATTAATCTTGAATATATATATATATATATATATCCATAAATATATGTACATTTATATATACATGCATGCATGCGTACATACAAACATGCACACATATAAACATACACACACACACCTAACACACACACATACACGTGTATACATACATTTGGATATATATAAAGGCATGTCAGAATAAGTAAAGACTGAAATCTTCCCCACAACAAGAAAAGACAATTGAAATTAGAAGATAAAACAAAATCAAAAGGGACTCACTTCGTAAACGCTGGTGATGTGCAACCGATAGAATATAGGAACATAGACGTAAGCAGCCAGGAACATAGCAACGATATAAGCTAGAGTCATGTCCATGAACATGGTGTTGAAATTATATATCTCAGCAGGTGTCCCTAGAAGTGTTATAGCCGACATAAAACTGGCCACCAACGAAAGGGCCACGGGCAATACAGACATATTACCCCCGGCAAGAAGATACGTTTTCGTACTTGTTTGGTGCCGGTCTTTGATGGCATAAAATATCCCGATGGCTACGGATACCATCAGAGTCAAAGAAAATATTACATAGTCAAGTACTCCAAAAGTTGAAATCTTGCCGGTGTTGAAACTGTAATTTTTGATGTTGTCTCCCATTTTATTGCCTTTTCTTTTTTTGTCTCTACCAAGGAATATTTAAAGTTGGGAAGCCGGTCGAGGTAGATTTTTCGACTAAATGAATCAAAGAGCTTGCAGCTGGAGTGTGTAAGCCACTTTTCTTTTCTAAAAAGAAAGACAGAGAAGAAGAGAGACAGAGAAGATATAGAAAACAAAAAAAAAAAGAAAGAAGATAAAGAAAAACGAGAGCAGGATGAGGTGGGGGAGGAGGAGGGGAGAGAAAAGTAGAAAGAGGAGATAGTGAGAAGGTTAAAAAAAAGAAGGGAGTAAGGTAAGTGATGAGAGTGAAAGAGAGAGAGAGTAGGAAGTTGAGAGCAGGGGGCGGTAAAATTCAACTGAGAGTGTGATGTAACTGACGAGTGAAGTGTGAGTGGGAGAAAGAGTAACAGGCGAATGTGCGGAGTGAGGCTGTTTGGTAGGATGGGTGGGGCGCTGGTGATGACAGCACTCGAGAGCCTGTGTGTGTGTGTGCGTGTGTGTGTGTGTGTGTGCGTGTGTGTGTGTGTGTATGTATTTATACATATATGTATGTATGTATGTGTTAGAAGAAATTCAGTACACAAGTAATAATAATTCCTTCACTGTGTGTAGCATAATTAGCTGTATATTCCCCCATCATTGTTTGTCGTTTTTTTTTGTTAGTTTTTTATGGTTTTGTTTTAGTTTTTTATGGTTTTGTTTTAGTTTTTTATGGTTTTGTTTTAGTTTTTTTTTGTTTTGTTTGTTTAGTTATTCTTTTGTTTCTTTTGTTTTGTATACTTTCGCTGGTAATTTTATTTTATTTGGGGGGGGGGTCTTCGTATGGGCGTATTTGCATATGTGCATGCATGCATATGTGTGTGCATGTGTGTGTGTATGTTGTCTGTGTGTCTGTGCATATGCATGTAAGTATGTATGTATGGATGGGTGGATGGATGGGTGGATGGATGGATGTGCATGCATATTACATAACATTGTTATACATGCATACATATATACATACATATACTTGCACCTTGTGCATCTGCTTACACACACACACACACACACACACACATGCTAATGTATGTATATGTAATCACATTATGATCACCTATCTCTTCTTTATATAAATCATATTTTAAAACACATATGTTAGTATATAATTTATAATACACATGCATACATACATGCATGAATATATATAAATGTTTAATTATACATATATATATATATATATATATATATTATATATATATATAATATATATATATAATATATATATATTATATAATATATATATATATATATATATAATATATATATCTATATATATATATATATATAAATGTTCTAATATCTACACAGCCTGGGTTTTTATCTCATTACGCAAAAATTTTGTATACACACGCTGACACATGACCAACGTTGAACCCCTTATTCGCAAAATTACCGAACCTGGAACTTTACTATGGTTTCTCTACAGCACTTATTCAGCATTACCTGACACCTCTGGGTCTCAGTGACACCATTACCTCTCATATATATATATATATATATTGTTTTAAATTATGTAATTTACGTTATATTGTGTTATTCCTTTTGCTGACCGAATTCAAAAGCGAAAATAGAATCATTTTGTAGCAGAATTCTTAACAAAAATAACTTTACATAACAGTTCTCGCTCCATGCCATCACTGTCGCCACCATCGCTTCCACCACCACCACCACCATCAACACATCACCACCGCCACTATCACCACTACCACCACCATCAACACCATCAACACCACCACCACCGCCACTACGACCATCACCACCGTCACCACCATCACCACCACCACCACCACCTCCTCTACTATCATCATCACTACCACCATGACTGCACCACCATCACCACCACCACCACCACCTCCTCTACTATCATCATCACTACAACCATGACTGCACCACATCACCACCACCACCACCACACCTCCTCTACTATCATCATCACTACCACCATGACTGCACCACCTCACCACCACCACCACCACCACCACCTCCTCTACTATCATCATCACTACCACCATGACTGCACCACCATCACCACCACCACCACCACCACCTCCTCTACTATCATCATCACTACCACCATGACTGCACCACCATCACCACCACCACCACCACCACCTCCTCTACTATCATCATCACTACCACCATGACTGCACCACCATCACCACCACCACCACCACCTCCTCTACTATCATCATCACTACCACCATGACTGCACCACCATCACCACCACCACCACCACCTCCTCTACTATCATCATCACTACCACCATGACTGCACACCACCATCACACCACCCCACCACCCACCACCTCTACTATCATCATCACTATCATCACACTACCCCATGACTGCACACCATCACCACCACCACCACACCTCCTCTAACTATCATCATCACTACCACCATGACTGCACCACCATCACCACCACCACCACCACCACCTCCTCTACTATCATCATC
>NC_043001.1:116892773-116914012 GCF_006345805.1 Octopus sinensis | reverse complement strand
TCACCACCACCTCCTCTACTATCATCCTCACTACCACCATGGACTGCACCCCATCACCACCCACCACCACCTCCTCTACTATCATCATCACTACCACCATGACTGCACCCACCATCACCACCACACCACCACCACCTCCTCTACTATTCATTCATCACTACCACACTGACATGCCACACCACCATCACCACACCACCACCTCCTCTACTATTCATCATCACTCCACATACTCACAACATCACAACCACCCACCACCACCTCCTCTACTATCATCATTCACTACCACCATGACTGCACCACCACCACACTCCTCTACTATCATCATCACTACCACCATGACTGCACCACCATCACCACCACCACCACCACCACCTCCTCTACTATCATCATCACTACCACCATGACTGCACCACCACCACCACCACCACCACCTCCTCTACTATCATCATCACTACCACCATGACTGCACACCATCACCACCACCTACACCACCACCTCCTCTACTATCATCATCACTACCACCATGACTGCACCACCATCACCACCACCACCACCACCACCGCATCTCATACTAATCATCACTTTTTTTTACCACCATCACTGCACCATCATCACCACCACCACCACCACCACCTCCTCTTACTATCATCATCACTACCACCATGACTGCACCACCATCACACCACCTCCACACCACCACCTCCTCTACTATCATCATTCACGACCACCATGACTGCAACCACCATCACCACCTCCACCACCACCATCACTACACACCACTCACTACCACCACCTCCACCACCACCTCCTCTACTATCATCATCACTACACCATGACTGCACCACCACCACCTATACTACATCATCACTACCACCATGACTGCCACAACCATCACCAACCACCACCACACCACCACCTCCTCTACTATCATCATCACTACCAACCATGACTGCACCACCTCACCACACCACCCACCCTCCTCTACTATCATCATCACTACCACCATGACGCCAACCACATCACCACCACCACCATCAAACCTCCTTACTATCATCATCACTACCACCATGAATGCAACCACCATCACCACCACCACCACCACCTCCTTACGTAATCATCACTCCACCATTGCGCACACACCATCACCACCACCACCAACACCTCCTCTACTATCATCATCACTACCACATGGGACTGCCCACACCACCACCACCACCACCACCTCCTTCTATAATCATCACTACCACCATGACTGCACCACCATCACCACCACCCCACCACCACCACCTCCTCTACTATATCATCCACTACCACCATGACTGCACCACCATCACCACCACCACCACCACCACCACCTCCTCTACTATCATCATCACTACCACCTGACTGCACCACCATCACCACACCTCCACCACCACCTCATCACTACTCATCATCACCTCACCACCATTGACTGCACCACCATCACCACCACACCACCACCACCACCTCCTCCTATACTTCATCATCACTACCACCATGACTGCACCATCATCCACCAACCACCAACACCACCATCCTCTACTATCATCATCACTACCACCATGACTGCACCATCATCACCACCACCACACCACCACCTCCTCTACTATCATCATCACCTACCACCACCTCTGCACACCATCACCACCTCCACCACCACCTCCCTCTACTATCATCATACCACCCATGACTGCCATGGATCATCACCACCACCACCACCCACCTCTACTATCATCATCACTACCACCATGATGCACCACCATCACCACCACCTCCACCACCACCTCCTCTACTATCATCATCATACCACCATGACACACCATCAACCACCTCCACCACCACCTCCTCTACTATCATCATCACTACCACCATGACTGCCCACCATCCACCACCACCACCACCACCACCTCCTCTACTATCATCATCACTACCACCATGACTGCACCACCATCACCACCACCACCACCACCACCTCCTCTACTATCATCATCACTACCACCATGACTGCACCACCATCACCACCACCACCACCTCCTCTACTATCATCATCACTACCACCATGACTGCACCACCATCACCACCACCACCACCACCTCCTCTACTATCATCATCACTACCACCATGACTGCACCACCATCACCACCACCACCACCACCTCCTCTACTATCATCATCACTACCACCATGACTGCACCACCATCACCACCACCACCACCACCACCTCCTCTACTATCATCATCACTACCACCATGACTGCACCACCATCACCACCACCACCACCACCACCTCCTCTACTATCATCATCACTACCACCATGACTGCACCACCATCACCACCACCACCACCACCTCCTCTACTATCATCATCACTACCACCATGACTGATATCACTAACATCAACAGCAGCCCCGTTATCACCATCAGCGGCAACACCGACAATAACACCATTATCAACAACATCGCTATCACTAGTTGCCACCACCACAAGCGCCGACACCATCGTCACCTATAGCAAAACTACCACCACCACCACCACCATAATCGCTAACACCATCAACTCTGCCACGACTACTATCACTACCACCGCCACAACCGCCTCCACCACCACCGCTCCCACTACCCACCACTGCTGCCACCAACTCCACAACCGCCGCCACCACCACCGCTGCCACCACCCACCACTATCACTTGTACCACCAACGTCACCCTTACTATTATCATTTCCATCACTACCTCTATCATCATCTACTCCCTCCGTGCCCACCACCATCATCGCAACCAACAAACGCCGGCACCGCCGCCGCCGCCGCTACTATCACCGCCACCATCATCAACACCACCAACGCCGCCATTTAATTCAATTTTATGCAGATACAATAGTACACAAATAAAATGGTTGTGATGGTGGTGTTTCTTTAGCGTTTCAACTGTAGCATCCCGATTCTTAGACGTGTGATTTGAGAACAATTTAGTTGTTATTTCTAGCATGGAAAACAACCACATATAGACGTTCCACGTTGGATTGTGACGAAAATTTTTATCATGACAGCGATGAGGGGTAGGGGGAGAAGTCAGAGTAGAGTCATGAGTGGAAGGTAAAGGTGAAGGTAAAAAGAAGAAAAAGGGACAAGTGACGAAGAGAAAGGAAGGGGAGTAAGAAGCCGAGGGGATGAGTCGATAACGGGATAACAACGAAGGCGGTAATTATCTCTTACATAAGCACGAACCTTCGGACCTAACTTATAACGGATAGAGAAATGGGTTACTGTTATGTTCGTAGCAAGTATGGCTGTGTGGTAAGAAGTTTAGTTCCAAACCACATGGTTCTGGGTTCAGACCCACTGTGTGGAACCTTGGTCAAATGTCTTCTACTTTAGCCCCGGGCAGACCAAAGTCTTGTGAGTGGATTTGACAGGGGGAAAAAATGAAAGAAGCTCGTCATGTGTGTGTGTGTGTGTGTGTGTGTGTGTGTGTGTGTGAGTGGACGCGCGCGCGAATTAATGTTTGTGACTGTTCCCCCATCCCACTGCTTGACAACCGGTGTTGGTTCGCTTATGTCCCTATAACTTAGCAGTTTGGCATAAGAGAGACTTATAGAACATGTACCAGGTTTTAAAATGATGAGTGCTTAAGTCGATTCATTGGACTAAAACCTTTCAAGGCACTAACCCAGCAAGGCCGCAGTCCAATAACTGAAACCAGTAAAAAATAAAGGATAGATTTTAGCTAAAGAAAGGACTAAACGTTGTACTGGAAGAAGAAAGCGGTTGATGAGAGCCGAACACCAGTAACTTGTTGGTATTGTTTCAACGACATTGGGTGACTTGGAACGTAAAGCCCAAAACACCGAAGTCGACTTAGATTTTTTTTTTTTTTTTGAAAAAGCACCATCTTTGTAATCAATGACAAAAGCCACAGTATTTTTCTCAACGGCATCAGCTTAATTTACGACTGACTTATATACCGTAAATCGTCGAGTATAATCCGCATTTTTCCCCAAAAATTTAATGGTCAAAATCCCTAGTGCGTACTATATACGAGGTTAAAAATGAAAAATATTTTCAAAGCAATGTCCGAGTCTATATTTGCTGTCTGGCTATGTTTATTCAGACGCATTTTGTGATGTCGGGCGCGAAAATACCTTAAGCTGAGCCTGAAAGCAATGAAGTCATAAAAGAATCATCCATAACTTGCAGTAAGCAACATTTATTAAACGCTATTACTGTTATTACTGTCATTTCTTTATTTTCTGCAAACAAAATGCACAAAAAAGCTACACGTTTGCATTATGTTACATATACAATAATAATAAAGGACGTTACCGTATACATTTTTACAAACCAAGGACGTTATATCGACCTCCTTGACTCAAGTTAGAGAAGGGGTGCGTATTATACACAAGGTTTAAGTTTTTCAGAGGTACAGCCCCTAAAATCCCCCTGCGTATTATACTCAAGGGTGGACTACACTCGAGGATTTACGGTATTTGAATATTCTATGCAATTGATCTACTGATAAGAAATAAAGTATCCTTATCTGCGAAGCGAACAACAAACAATCAAACAAGCAATCAGTAGACTATCCCTCTTTCTCCACACATCAAAAGCATAAATTTGTTCCATTTTCACTGATTCATGCTGTATCGTGCATAAAATATATATCGTGTAATTAATGACGAGCTGTCAAAAGCTATAAAGCTAATTGAACTTTCCACGGTGGTCCACTACAGCAAAAAAATTATTTATCACGAATGTATATAGTAGCTGAATATTGTATTCTATAGACTGGTCAAAAAAACGAGTAATTCTTATCTGAGGTGCAAACGGTCCGTCAGAAGACTCTGAAAAATACAGTATGACTGCGTGTGTTTGTGAGAGCGCGCGTGTAAGTGTATTTCGTTATATCGGTCCCCTACTTTAAAATAACTCTAGTTAAAATACTATGGTCGAAGCCTAAAAACTGAATATATTTATAGACTATTTAAGAAATATCAATGTCATGACAAAAATTGTTATATTTTACTCCTGACAGCCGATGAAGCGAAAAGTCGGTTCTAATTTTTAGATTTCAACATCCTAAATGAAAGTACAAAGCACACACTTGTCTATGTTTTTGGCTAGAAGTTTTTAAACATTCAAAAGCTATGAAAAATCGAAACGTTTATTGGAACAACATTGGATAGGACATCCAGTAACTGGTACTGTTATACTTTCCAGTCATGAACACAAAGTAAAAGTGTTTCGAGACGCGACAAAGAACAGTTTTGACATAAATATCACAAGTGAAGCAATTGATACTTTGAAAAGGGCTCACTAACCTCGGATTTACCTTTACTGACACTTTCCCTAGATATTCTGAAGTTTCTGTAGGCACCAGATGAATTATTATAACGCCACAGCTGCAATTTCCCAGCAGGAGCACACCTTTTGTATACGGCAATGAATAAGAAAATTTAAGGGCATTTACTGTTAGTCTAAGAAACTGAATTTAGATAACAGCTTTTCTATTCCCGACGTACACGTAGAGCTCCATATCAATTTATATATCAAAGCTAGAACATGGAGGGTCTAACAGCGAAATACGAAGTTTTTTTAATCGTATCTGCAATATTATTTTTAACAACGAAAAGAAAAGCACGGAGCAAAATACTGACTTGTACATGGTCTTTGTCTACTTGACTAAGGCCTTTGATACAGAGTGCCGTGAAGTACTCTGGAAAATTTTGACAAAAGTTGATCTTCTTGATAAAATGATAAAAGTAATAGTATCTCTGCACAAATGAATGATGGCAACTGTGATATCTAGTAGTAAATGATCAGAGACGTTTTCTATTACCACTGAAACAAAACAGAATAGTGTTTTAGCTCCTGTAATTTTTTCCATATTCTTTTCACTGATGCTCCAAAATGCTTTAAGGTATTAACCATGAAGGCGTAAAATTCCAGTTTCGCACAAGAGGTCTACTAAACCTAAAAGGACAAAGTTTCAGATCAAAGAAGACCAAGGAAGAGATTCTACGTGATTTTCTATTTGCTGATGATTTCCCTTCGATTTCTTATACATTTGATGGAATTCAGGAAACAATCGACAGGTTTGCTGTAGCAGCTCGTGTATTTGGACTCACTATCAGCATCGAGAAGGCTGAAGTTTTATTTCAACCAAAGCCTGGGGTAGAACAATCTCAAGATTCATATGTGAAGATTACAAGAAGCCACTCAAATGGGTCAGGTCATTTAAATATCTTGGAAATACAGGAAAATTTTAGAGTACTCCTGATAATGAAATCAATGTTAGAATATCTAAGGCTACGAGTGATTTTGGAAAATTTTCCCATCGTTTTTGAGATGAACACGGCGTCAGTCTGAAAACTAAACTAAGTGTGTACAAATCTTGTATCTTGAGCACACTTTTGTATGGAGCAAAAGCATGGACTCCCTATTATAGACATATAAAGAAACTTGAAACCTTTCACATGTGCTGTCTACGGAATATCTGAAACATAAAACAGCAAGATAAGGTATCAAAATCTATGAATGGTTATATGGACCACTCCTAACGAAAGACAGAGATTCCTTCGACCGCTACATAAAAAAGTATTAAGAAAAAATGTTATTTAGATATACTTTTATTTTAGTTGTTTACACTATTTTACGCTTGTTTACACTCTCATACATTCAAAGTTCATTAATTTCCTTATTTAAATTATGAATTTATTCCTTTCGATAATATCAATATGATTACAAAACTTCTTTGTAGACGATATTTTCTGTTTGGTCGACACTACTTGTCAAATTACTGGAGTCCGTTGCTCTACTCATAGCGACGTATAACTGGCCGTGTGTAAACATCGGAGTGGGTAAAAATACACCTACACGATCTAATGTCTGGCCCTGGGCCTTGTTTTCTGTGATTGCGCGAGCGGAATCTTTAGGATTGTAAAGAGTCAAGCTAAGACTTAACCTTACCTCTCACTGTTCTATGCGAATAATGTCTGGATGTTCTGGTGCTATGGGTTATTTTGATTGACAAAACTGTGACGTAAACAAGAGCCGCTTCTTTGAGCCGTTTCGAATCCTTCTCGAGACTGACACACTTCAGTAACCACTAAATAATTACACACTATATACTGACACACACCTTTTCCATTTTATTTTCGATACTAACCATTTTATTTTCGATACTAACGGCGAGCTGGCAGAATCGTTAGCACGCCGGGCGAAATGCTTAACAGTATTTCGTCTGCCGCTACGTTCTGAGTTCAAATTCCGCCGAGGTCGACTTTGCCTTTCATCCTTTCGGGGTCGATTAAATAAGTAACAGTTACGCACTGTGGTCGATGTAATCGACTTAATCCGTTTGTCTGTCCTTGTTTGTCCTCTCTGTGTTTAGTCCCTTGTGGGTAGTAAAGAAATAGATACTAACCATCCTCGCGACCCCCTTCGTATCTACGATGGGGCCACGAACTATAACAATGAAAATCCAGAGTTACTCGTAATCGGTGAGTTTTTAATAAAAATGCGAAGGTTTTATTAAATCCAGTCAAACGAAGTATCAAGTCGAAGACAAAGTGAGATAACAAATCCCTATAACATTTATTTAGAGGCTCGAAGTTTGGCTCTCGTTAACCATCTCTAGCGTAGCGTATCGTCTGCTGTGTTGTATGTGTGAGGCAGCGAGTTGCTGCTAGTGAGACGAGCTTTCTATTCCAGTAGTTGTGTGTGTGTAAGGGTGTGAATGCGTATGAATATGTATGTATGTATGAACGCATGAATTTTAGGATGTCCGTAGCCTATTTCATATTTAATGATTTCCGTTGTTTAAATTAGATCCGTTAAATATTTATCGCAAGAGTTTATCGAAATTACGTACATGAAATTCAAAGCTTTGTTTGATGAAATGCGCCGATGAAGTGGATCAGAGAATTAATGCATGTGGGCGTGCACGTGATTAAGTGTGTGTGTGTGTGTGTGTGTGTGTGTGTGTGTGTGTGTGTGTGTCTGTCTGTCTGTCTGTCTGTCTGTCTGTCTCTGTGAGGGCGCGCGTGCAAGCGTTTATATAATATATATACAAGAAGGCGGCGAGCTGGCAGAAACGTTAGCACACCGGGCGAAGTGCGTTGCCGTATTTCGTCTGCCGTTATGTTCCGAGTTCAAATTCCGTCGAGGTCGACTTTGCCTTTCATCCTTCCGGGGTCGATAAATTAAGTACCAGTTACGCACTGGGGTCGATGTAATCGACTTAATCCATTTATCTGTCCTTGTTTGTCTCCTCTGTGTTTAGCCCCTTGTGGGTAGTAAAGAAATATATATAATATATATACATATATACACATACAATATATCATCAACATCAGCATAATCATCATTTAACGCCCGTTTTTCCATGCTGGCATGGCTTGGATCATTTGCCAAGAACAAACGAACCAGGGAGCTGCGTCAAATTCTATATCTACTTTAGCGTGATTTCTACAGCTGGATGCCATTTTTGACGCCAACGACTTAACAGGGTATACTGGATGCATTTTACGTGGCACCAGCACCGGTGAGGTCACCAAGTACTCGCAAAATAAGACCCCTAAGCAGGTTGAGGCATAGGATGGCGGAATAAGAAACTATGATAGAAAGGATAAGGAATATATATATATATATATATATATATATATATATATAATATATATATATATACATATATATACATATATATTGCAGGCATAGCTGTGTGGTGAGAAGCTTGCCTCCCAACCACATAGTTACGGGTTCAATCCCACACCGTGACCCTTTGGATAATTGTCTTCTGCTATAGCCTCAGACCGACCAAAGCTTTGTGAGTGGATTTGCTGAAGGAAACTGAAAGAAGCCCGTCGTATGCATACATATATACATATACATACATACATATATGTGTGTGTGTATGTGTGTTTGTGTGTGTCTGTGTTTGTACCGACAGCATCGCTTGACAACCAATGTTGGTGTGTTTATGTCCCCGTAACTTAGCGATATAGAATAAGTAGTAGGCTTACAAAGAATAAGGCCCGGAGTCAATTTCTTTGACTAAAGCATGGCCGTAGTCAAATGACTGAAATAATATATATATATATATATATATATATATATATATATTATATATATATATATATATATATATATATATATATATATATATATATATATATATCAAGAACAATCTTACTTAGAAAGGGATGCGTGCGTTCCGTCATATAATATATTAATAAATAAAACATATGCATATATATGTACATATATGTGCGTACCTACCTCTACATGTATATACATGCATATATGGGTACAGGACACCAAAAAAACGTTGAACACAATGATAAACGAAAACATAGACACAAACCCAAGGAACTGGACATTTTTGTTAAACAACAAAAAAATACAGTACAGGACAAATAACACAAGGAAAGTTACCCTTCTTCAGTCGCCATGGTTTCATCTACTCTACGTTTCGAAGGTGAAGGCGAGACGTATCTTCGATAGAAACATTCCTTCCTGCGAAAAGCAAATCAAATAAAATTTGAGATCTTTTTGCAGAGGGGTAAAAATGGTAACAGAAACAGGACAGTAACGACAGTACAAAATATAAGCAGTAAAAGACAGGACAAGGAGAATAACAAGACAAGAAGGGCTGTTAACGCCGAACGAGATAAAGTATATGAACGCTATTTCTGTGAATGGCGAAGGGAGCAAAGAAAATTGCCGTCCACACCTCAAGAAGGTCAGGCGAGAAAGAAGGTGGCAAGGCTCTCGTCGCGGGTTGACGGCAGGAGGGAGGAGGAGGAGTAAGAGAAAGGGAGAGAAGAAAGGGGAATGGTTGTGAGGAAACCAGAAAGAATGAAGAATGAGAGAGAGGGAGAGACAGTTAAGTAGAAGAAAAGGAAATCAAAGAATGAAGAGCGTTCGTAATACTTTTTTTCGTTCGGCTTAACAGCCCTTCTTGTCTTATTTTCCTTGTCCTGTCTTTTACTGCTTATATTTTGTACTGTTGTTACTGTCCTGTTTTTGTTACCATTTTTACCCCGCCTCCAAAAAGATCTCAAATTTTATTTAATTTGCTTTTCGCGGGAAGGAAAGTTTCTATCGAAGATACGTCTCGCCTTCACCTTCGAAACGTAGAGTAGATGAAACCATGGCGACTGGCGAAGGGGTTTTTTCCTTGTGTTATTTGTCCTGTACTCTATTTTTTCGTTGTTTAAGAAAAATGTCCAGTTCCTTGGGTTTGTGTCTATGTTTTCGTTTCTCATTGTGTTCAACGTTTTTTTGGTGTCCTGTACTCATATATGCGTGTATATACATGTAGAGGTAGGTACGTACATATATGTATATATATATATATATATATATATATATATATATATATTATATATATATATATATATATATATATATGCATATGTTTTATTTATTAATACATACATATATATATATATACATATAATAACAATTTAATAAATAAAACACATGCATACATACATACATACACACATTTGATATGTACATACCTCCATCTACATGCATATATGGGTACAGGACACCACAAAAAAGCGTAGAACACAACGAGAAACAAAAACATAAAAACAAAACAAGGAAACGGACTTTTTTAACAACGAAAAAACAGAGTACAAGACATACATCACAAGGAACATTCCCCTTCTTCAGCTGCCCCTGTTTCGACTCAATGCGTGTTTCGAATGAGTTATTTTATCGATCTGTGGCGAAACGCTAATTTATTTTATCTATCTCCAGTGGCGAACCGCTAATTTATTTTATCGATCTCGTTTGGCGAACCGCTAATTTATTTTATCGATCTCATTTCTCGAACCGCCAAGTTATTTTATCGAAATTCTTTCGCGAACCGCTAAGTTATTTTATCGAACTTCTTTGGCGAACCGCTAAGTTATTTTATCGATCTTCTCTGTCGAACCGCTAAGTTATTTTATCGATCCTCTTTCGCTCACCGTTAAGTTATTTTATCGATCCTCTTTCGCTCACCGTTAAATTATTTTATCGATCCTCTTTCGCTCACCGTTAAGTTATTTTATCGATCTCCTTTTGCGAACAGCTAAGTTATTTTACCGATCTCGTTTGGCGAACCGCTATGTTATTTTATCGATCTCGTTTGGCGAACCGCTATGTTATATTATCGACCTCCTTTGGCGAACCGCTAGGTTATTTTATCGATCTCCTTTGGTGAACCGCTAAGTTATTTTCTCGATTTCGTTTGGCGAACCACTAGGTTATTTTATCGTGCTCTTTTGACGAAGCGCTAAGTTATTTTACACGATCTTCTTTAGCGAATCTAAGTTATTTTATCAATCTGTGGCGAACCACTAAGTTATTTTATCGATCTCGCCCTTTCTCTGTGACTCTTCTCCCACTACCTCTCTCACTGTACGTCTGTCTGTATCTATAGTGAGAAAGTTTAAATATTCCCCCCACAGGTCTTTTAGAACGGTGAATTATTTTCGGTCACTACAACCGCTCAATCTTAAAAGATATTATTAATAAGATATATTGCTATTTATATATATGTTTATATATATATATATATATATATATATATATATATATATATATATATATATATATATAATGTATATACATATATATGTGTATAGTATTAGTATTTGTTTTCGTCATCCAAATAGTTGGATTATTTAGCGATCCGCTGTGTATATATAAAATTAATACAAGCAACAGTTTTCAATATATATATATATATGTGTATGTGTGTGTGTGTGTGTGTTTGTGAATATATATGTATATATATATATATATATATATATATATATATATATATATGTATGTATGTGTGTGTGTATATATATATATATATATATATATATATATATATATTCTATACATGTACACACACACATATATATCATATACATATATGATAACACACATAAGAATACATATTAAATGTGTAGCTGTGTGGTAAGAAGCTTGATACTCAACCACATGGTTTCAGGTTCAATTCCACTCCGTGGCACCTGGAGTAAGTGTCAACCAAAGTGGATTTGATAGACGGAAACTGAAAGAAGCCCGTCGCATATGTGTGTGTATGTGTGTGTATGTATGTGTTTGTGTCTTTGTGTCTGTGTTTGCCCTCATCACCGCTTGACAACTGGTGTTGGTGTGTTTACGTGTCCGTAACTTTCAAGTTCGGCAAAAGAAACTTTTATAATTGGTATCAGGCTTAAAAAGAACAAGTACAAGGGTCGATACGTTCGACTAAAAATTTTCAAGGCACTGTCCCTGTGTGGCTGTAGTCTAAGGACTGAAATGAGTAAAAGATAAAAGATAAGAGAGAGAGAAAAAAAAAAGAGAGAGAGAGAGGGGGGGAGAGAGAGAGGGAGAGAGAGAGGGAGAGAGAATGAGAAAGAAAGAAAGAAACAAACAAACAAACAAACAAACAAAGATAATGTGTATTACATTTAAAATGCGTATACAAACGGGGAACTTCACTAACTGTAATATATTGTCTCAGAGAAACATCTCAAAGAGACTTACATGTTAAAAATACAGGACATCGCTCAGAATATTGATGGATCGCCAGACGCTGTGTTTCGAACTGATTTGATCTCCTCAGTGACGAATAGCTCAAGCGTTCTGAACTAGCCACAAAAATGTTTGCTTTGATATGGAAATCTTAAACAAAACATTTTCAGATTTGTACAAAAGATAGACAGGCTAGAATTAAATTAATATATGCACTTGAAACAGTCTTAGATGGAAATACTGGTGCGTATACGCTTTTGTAATGTATATAAATATGGAACACACTAGTAGTAAGTAACGTTTTGTCTCGGAGAAACATCTCAAAGCGGTTTGTATTATAAAAACACAGGGCTTCGTTTAGAACGTGGGTAGTGCTAAATATTCATTATGGAACTAAAGACACCAAAAAGCATGTTTGATATCATAAACTTGAGATTAAAAGCCATAAAAAACCATAAATCCGGGATTAGACTATAAAACTAGTGTAAACATCATAAAATAGGTAATAAATACTATTAATCAGAACTTGACACCATAAAACCTGAGCTAAACAAAGGGTTATTGTAAACTATTTGAAGTTAATGGGAACATTTTGATTTCTTACAATGAATGAATCAAAATAAACTTAACTAAAAGTTATATATATATATACTTGAGTCCATAGATAGTGGTGACGGGATATCCACGAAGGCTGAAGTGGCGAGCCAAGGGTTGAGACTGAGTCTCAAAGTCACGGTTGTCACTGCAGAGCCTGTGCAGATGGAGGAATTAAGAGTAGGGGATGGAGAGCTTGGTGTGGGTAGGGGGGAAAGGAGAAGTTGAGGTAGGAGTGTGAGTCGGTATGTTTGTAGTGGATGGAGGTAGTGAGAGCGGAGTTGTGTATGTTGACTGAAATATCGAGAAAGGCGACGGAAGTGTTGGAAATGGTGCAGGAGATTTCGAGGGCAGGATGGAAGGATTAGACAAAAGAGAGGAAGGAGTCGTGTTGTTCGCGGGAGAGTGAGGTCGCACCGATACAGTCATCAATATAACGACTGTATAGTTCGGGAGTGGGACCAGTGAATCCTGAGAATATTTGGGCCTCAACGTAGCCAGCGAATAGGTTCGCATAGTTGGGCCCATTCTCGTTCCCATATATATATATATAATTTAGAGAAAAAAACCATTAAACAATTTAATAATGAAAGATGTTATTCACACCATATAGAAAACATATACTATATAAACCTTATTCTAAAAATCAATAAAGTACAAAAAAGTAAATAGTAATAAAAAGACTACGCGCGTTTCGTGGCTATATTTTCAAATAGATAATAATAATAAAATCAATTCGATTTAAAATTAAATCGATCTAAAATTAATTCTATTTAAAAATATAGTCACTCATCAGGTCTAAAATAATATATAATAAGAAAATAATAATAGAATAAATGTACTTATCTTAACTTATATTAATTATCAAATAAATATATAAAAATACGTGTATTAACTATAAATAATCGAAAAGCATTTAACAATATTTCTTAGAATAAAAATATAACTTATCTTATCGATAAGGGCAGATGAGATGAGAGCTTGCATCAAGCCCTTATATATCTGGCAACATGTTAAGCAGCTTACTCTTACAACTAACGTGAGGGTTCACATTCATAGTGATCCATTAGCAGTTCTCCAAGAAGTTACTTGATGTTGGAAATGGAAAACTTCCACAGGATCAGTCTGCACCACCTCCTATGTGGCAATATGACTGCCTCCCTTGAAGAATTGAAGAGCAAAGTCTTTCCAAACATTACCACGAACTACAAAAGTCACAAGTGGCTATGTGAAAGAACAATTCTGGCACCAAGAAATGATATTGTAGACAAGCTGAATCTAATTTTTTTTTTTGTATTAGCTTCCAGGAACTGAATGTTTATCCAGATCAATTGGTTCTGTCCCTGATCAAGAACAGGCAACGCAATACCCAGTGGAGTTCCTCAATTCACTTCAACCATCAGGATTTCCGCCACACACTCTGATCATGAAAACAGGTGTTCCCATAATGCTGCTAAGAAAACTTGAAGCATCAAGACTCTGCTATGGACCAAAGCTGGTTGTTAAAACATCCATGCCTCATGTGTCGGAAGCAACAATAATTACACGTAACATGATGTGTGAGAGTGTCTTCATTCCAAGGATTCTTCTCATCTCAAATGATCTTCCCTTTCAGTTCAAGAGACTGCAGTTTCCTGTCAAACTGAGCTTTGTAATGTTTACCAACAAAGCACAAGGTCAATCTCTAAAGGTGGTGGGACCTCTCGCATGGTCCGCTATGTACTGGATGTTCCAGAGTCGGAAATGAAAAGAACCTCTACATTCTCAGTGATAAACATGACAAGACAGAAAACATAGTATATGAAGAAGCACTTACATGAAGTGTATGTGCATGTAATGTAAAGAAGTGTGAAACCATTGAGTGTTAAAAGTAACATATTTTCCGAGAAATACACTAATTTTACGCTACAAGCAAAGAGTACTGTGTTAATGCGATGAATTTATAACCCGAGTGAAACCGGGTCCTTCTGCTTCTATATATATAAGACGCAAGCATGGCTGTCTGGTAAAAAGTTTGCTTCCCAACTACATGGTTTCGGCTTCAATCCCACTGCGTGGCACTTGGGGTAAATGTCTTCTACAATATCCCCGAGCTGATTAAAGCCTTGTGAATGGACTTGGTTGACGGAAACTGAAAGAAACCCGTATATATATTATATATATGTGTGTGTGTGTGTGTGTGTGTGTGTGTGTGTGTGTGTGTGTGTGTGTGTATGTGTGTGTGCGTGCGTGTGTGCGTGCGTGTGTGTGTGTTTGTGTCTATCCCCCGCCATCGCTTGACAATCAACGTTTGTTTACATACCCGTAACTTAGCAGTTCGGCAAAAGAGACCCATGGAATAAGTATCAGACTTTTAAAAAAATAAGTACTGGTGTCGATTCGCTCGACTACAACCTTTCAAAGTTTCAGGGTGGTACCTCAGCATATTTCTGAGAGAGAGGGTAAGGAGAAGGGAGAGAAATCTTACTTTACTAGTATTTTCTTCTTTTTTTTAGCCAATACTTGGCTACTACTTTATTCTATCGACCCGGGGGGTTAAAAGTAAAGCTAAAATCGGTGTAATTTGAATACAGAACGTGTGGAACTGAAAGAAATGCTGCTAAGCAATTTTTCCTGACGTTTTAACGATTTCTTCCAGTTATTCGCCCATTTCTTTTCAGATATTAGTTTCTCTTGGGAAGGCACAAGGCTTGTCTTTGTAATGGAAGGCTGTAATCAATTGATTTAATCTAGTATATGGCTTGTGCCATTTTATCGACTACAGTGGAATTTTAACAAAGAACATTATATCATAGCAAACGTGGCCTCAATTCCGATATCCTACCGGCGCAACTCCGTGAAACGTAGAGTATTTTGTAAGCAGCGTTTTAATATATCGAAATTCTAAGGCATCGAACTGGCGAAATCGTTAAACAAAGGCGGCGAGCTGGCAGAATTGTTAGCATCCTGGCCGGAATGCTTAGCAGGATTTCGGCTGCCGCTACGTTCTGAGTTCAAATTCCGCCAAGGTCGACTTTGCCTTTTATCCTTTCGGGGGTCGATAAATTAAATACCATTTACGCACTGAGGTCGATGTAATCGACTTAATCCGTTTGTCTGTCCTTGTTTGTCCTCTCTATGTTTAGCCCCTTGTGGGTAGTAAAGAAATAGGTATTTCATCTGCCGTTACATTCTGAATTCAAATTCCGCCGAGGTCGACTTTGCCTTTCATCCTTTCGGGGTCGATTAAATAAGTACCAGTTACGCACCGGGGTCGATGCAATCGACTTAATTCCGCTGTCTGTCCTCGTTTGTCCCCTCTATGTTTAGCCCCATTCTGGGCCATAAAGGAATAAGATTTGAATAAATTTAAAAGAAAATACATTATATATATTGTATAAGGGTATAATAGTGTGTTTGGTATTTTGAAGTTGAAGTTTAGGGTATCGTTGGATTTAAACACTTATTTTCTCAAATACTGAACAAAGGATGTTGAAGTCATAACAGGAAATTAAAGGTTGAATATAAATATTGAAATACTCTATCTTTTCCACTAAATCCCAGGCTGTCCCCTTTTATTTTTCTTTGTAGCAGACACTTAAAAAACAAATCGTATAAAATCGTGACTTTTTAAAAGTACAATAGGTATGATACAATGGACAGTAAGCTACCCCCGTGTAAATATTATACGTAGAACAAACATTACAAGCCTTATTTATATGCATAATATCTCGAAGTCCTTTGTTGGCGAATGTTAGCACCTATGAACAACCGTTATTTTATTACAAAAAACAGGGGCTGTTTGATTCTAAAGGGAATGCCAACATGTGTATGACTGACCTATTTTTGACAAGATAAGTAGTCGGGGGCTTGATTTTGCTGTGCTGACCTATTTTCATAACTCCGTGAAACGTAGAGTATGATGTAAGCAGCGTTTTAATATATCGAAATTCTAAGGCATCGAGATGGCGAAATCGTTAGCACACCGGACGAAATGCCTAGCGACATTTCGTCCGTCTTTCTGTTCTGAGTTTAAATTACGCCGAGATTGACTTCGCCTTTCATCCTTTCGGGATCGAAAAAATAAATACTGGGGTCGATGTAATCGATTTGCCCTCCTCCCCTTAGCCTCTTCCCTCAAACTGCTGGCCTTGTGCCAAAAGTTGAAATCAATATATTAAAATTCTGTTTGCCAAAGCTGTACAGACTTATGAAACATGTGACTTCGAACATCTTTATTACATCCGCCTTAGCGAAGGCGGAGGTATTGTTTTTAGTTGCGTTTGTTTGTCCGTTGACAAGATATCTCAAGAACGGCCGGATGGATTCGGATGAAACTTTCATGGATGTTTGGCCTCATGACTGGCACGAACTGATTAGATTTTCGGATCGATCCAGTATCGGACAAGGATTCTGGATTATTTGTTATATTTCCTTTTTTTACATCAAGTATTACGATCACACCGACTTTCAAGTCTTTCTCTAATTATTTCCCTTGAAAGAACGCTCATGGTTTCCACGTAAACTATGGTGGCGTTGCTGTTTCCAAAGTTATATTTTCGTTTCTCTATTATTGATTTTACTCATGTCTTTATCTTTGTAGAAACTGATGGATAAAGAAATCAAACTACATAAACGAACGGCAGCAAAACCGTTCAAAAATTAAATAACACTAACATATTCAGTAACAATAATAAATTTAATTTATCCTCGACAATTTTTACCAATTTTGAATATATTGCTCCTGTTTAAAACCTCTTACCTACTTGACAATTGCATTTCTAGCTCTGCCTTGAAGGAAGCTTTACTTCTTGGACTCACGTTTTTGTGCGCAACAATGTTGTTAAACCTCCGTTAACAGTACCGTATGCAGGTCCTTTCCGTTTTCTTTCACGCACGAATAAAGCTTCATTATAGACCTTAATGATCATAAAGACAATATATCAGTGGATAGACTAAAAAAACCTTCATAGAGAAAACTGTCCCTGTTTCCACTGCAGTCGACACATACAGCATTACAAACATGGCCCCACACACCCACCTTCACATTCCATAATTACCATTGGGATTGATCAGGTACCGGACAAGGATTCTGGATTATTTTTCCGTTTTTTTTTTTTACTTAACTTTTGAGAGAAGTCAGGTTCGTTTTTAGTATTCTCGGTTGTGAGAGCAGTAGAGTTTATTTCAGATATTCTCATTTTAAAAATCATCTCCGGCTAATCGTTGAGAGGACGTTGGCGTTGCCTTGGCGGAGGTTTGCGCTCTCTGAGTGCTCTTGTTACCTCCGCCAAGAAAGGAGGTTATGTTTTCATCGGCGTTGGTTTGTCTGTCTGTCCCTCTGTCTGTCCCACTGTGTGCAAAATAACTCAAAAAGTTGTGAACGGTATTTGATGAAACTTGCAGGAACAGATGATAAAAGTTTGGTAGTGATTCGGGAATTTTTATGGATTCTTGAAGGATTTTTCCTTTGTTATATTTACTTTACATGAAATATTACAATATTACGTTCTTTGAAGTATTTCTCTGATTATCTCCCTTGAAAACACGCTCATGATTTCCACGTAACCTATGGTGGCGTTGCTGCTTCCAAAGCTTTATTTTCGTTTCTCTATTAGTAATTTTACTCGTGTATCTATCTTACTAGGAACTGATGGATAAAGAGATCAAACTACATAAACAAACGGCAGCGAAACAGTTGAGAGATTAAATGACACTAACATATTCAAGGGTTACTAAAAGCAGCAGCAGAGGAGGATGCTGGACTCTTGAGGGATGATTGATACTATACTGACTACAGAGGGATGTAAACTAGGTAGGTAGGTTTAGTTTGGTAAGTAGACAGATACCTCTTTTAAAAGTAGCTTATATTGAAAACTATTCCTACTGACCTGACTAATAGTTGAAAACAACTGATAGTGAACTACACACACAGCTCCAGTTGTGTCTAAGAATAATCTTTTCTACTATAGATACAAGGCCTGAAATTAACCATGTTCTGAAGCACTTTCACTTGCACTAGACTCACACACACCATCACACGCTGGCACGATCACTGATACCCCAGCACTTGTAGATGGAGGAGTAGATTTCTTTTTAAAAAAAAGATGTCTAGAGTTATTTGCTTAAAAGAGGCTTTGTTTCGCACTCTATAAATTTCTCGGTAACACGCAGAACCATTCGTTATGGTAGTAGAAACCTTGCACTTTATTCATAATTTCACATACTTGAATCTTGTGCTTGAAAAATATAACTTGTAAAAGAGCTTCAGTAAGACACCAATTGATCTTACAGGAGTGACTTATCAGATAGTCGGCCTACTTTGGAAAAACATTCAACCACAGCAGTCACGCCTCCTTCTAGATCTAAAAGTGTGGAACAACGAAAGAAACAAAATGCAGAGCGCATGAAAAAGAAAAGGCAGGAAGAGGCACCAGCGGCTGCCGACAGTCGCCGTGCGACTGACAGTGCAAAAAGGCGAAGACTTAGGGAGAGCGAAACGCCGGAGGCTGCCGAGACTCGCCGTGCGTCTGACAGCGCAAATAAGCGGAGAAAGACACGCTGAAGGCTGCCGTGACTCGCCGGGCGTGAGACAGCGCAAAAAGCGAAGACTTGGGGAGAAAGAAATGCCGGAGGCTGCCGACACTCGCCGTACGTCTGTCAGGTCAGGAATGCATAGGCATAGGCAGCAAGAAACACCGCAGCCAGCTAAGGTTCGACGAATCATAGAGAAAAACAGGATGCAAGGTCGTAGAGCAAAGAAGAATGAATTGGCTGTGGAAGAAAATACTGCAGTCTTCGTAGCTAAGATAGAAGAAGGACCAATCAATGCTTGCTGCTCTTGTCACCGACTGCATTACCGCATCTGGAGATGAAGGCTGAGATTGCATTACCGCATCTGGAGATTACTGCATCTGGAGATAAAGGTTGAGAAATATCCCACAAAACAGAACAATTGACGACATTCTTAAAGCAAGCAGTGGAATGATAACATATGACAAATCATGAGTTTGCAACACCTGCCATTTGTCGATGAAGCATGGAAAAGTCCCAATTCGATCATGGATCAATGGCTTGGGCCTGGATGTAATACCACCGGCACTATCTGACCTGAGGCCTCTAGAGGTGAGACTGATCAGTCAGGGGATCCCATTTATGAAGTTTGTGGGTCTGCCAAAAGGAGGACAAAAAGCCATCCATGGTAGTGCAGTAAATGTGCCATCAAAGCTACAACCTGTGGTTTCATTGTTGCCGAGGCTTCCTGACACAACAGAAGTGGTAGCTCTGAAACTGAAGACAAAGCTCTGCTACGAAGGGCATTATATGCACGAATACATTCGGCCTAAAAAGGTGATGGAGGCACTCAACTGGTTGAAGCAGAACAACCCTTTGTATAAGGACATCGTCATCTGCACGGACTGGGAAAATCGGTGGGAAGATGATGATCCAGAGCTGTGGGAAGCAATAACCAAAGCCTGTCCTGAAGAGATAGAAGTTGATCAACTAGAATCCCCTGCTCCTCTGTCACCCATGCCAACTGGAAACAGTTACCGCATGCTGGAACATCTGGCAAAGAGGCGCAACTTGAAGATAAAGCAGATCCTTGCAGATGGTAACTGCTTCTTTCATGCTGTTTCAGCATCTCTCACTTCAGTTGGAAAGCAGAATATCGATGGGCCCGACATACCACAAAAGCTCATTGACTATCATGAGACAAAATCTGACAAGCATTACTACTTTGGCTTTTTACAACTTAACAACAGCCTACACCAGGCATCTGTACATGAAACCCTAAGTCAGCATCAGAGGAGGGTCTATCACATGTATATTGATGAGCTGAGAAATGGTGCATGGGCAGACAACCTGGCAGTCCAAGGAGTTGCAGATATGTTGAATCTCAACATCAATGTCATCAACACAATCACTCCTGAATGGCCACATGATATTCATCCCCGAGGACAAAGAAGTGAAAGGACAATAACGATTGGGTTGATGGGTGAGGACTACTAATCCCAAGATTCCGAGTTCGATTCCAGGCAGTGAGCTGAATAATAATAATAATAATAATAATAATAATAATAATAATAATAATAATAATAATAATAATAATAATAATAATAACA
>NC_043001.1:116792773-116887773 GCF_006345805.1 Octopus sinensis | reverse complement strand
TTCCTCTCAGATCGCTCCTTCCAAGTCCAAGTTAATGGTTCGCGGTCCGACGTCTCCAGTGCGAGCAGTGGCGTGCCTCAAGGTTCAGTGCTTGGGCCCTTGTTGTTCTTAGTCTTCATAAATGACTTGCCCGACGACCTCACGCAACACACCCTTCTATTTGCCGACGATATCAAACTGGTCGCTCCTCGCGGTAATATAGAGGATCTTCGTCGATGCCTCCACCAAATTTGGAAGTGGTCTAACGATTGGGACCTGTGTCTGAACGTGTCAAAGTGCTGTCATCTGCCTGTCGGCTCTACTCCTGCAACTCAACTTGATTTCGAGCCGGGTCGTCTGCTGCTGGAGAGGACTGATCAGGTAAAGGACCTGGGTATCTTGGTGGATTCCTCCTTTTCGCCTTCGGCCCAGTGCGTCCATGCTGCCAACAAAGCACGCGGAATTCTGTTCTTGATTCGACGGTCATTCGGAATGCTCACAGCAGCCATATTCCTACCACTCTATGTCACGCTGGTGAGACCCATATTGGAGTATGGGATTCAAGCCTCTTCTCCTTATCTCCTCAAAGACATACAGCATCTCGAAAGAGTCCAGAAGCTGGCTACCCGCATGGTTCATGGTCTCAAAAATTTGTCCTACGAAGAAAGGCTGAGGACGCTCGACCTTTATTCTCTTGAAAAACGCCGCCGCCGTGGTGATCTCATTCTCGCCCACAACATCATAAACGGAAAGTGTAACCTCTCGAAAGAGCTGTTCTTCACTCCTGCTCCAGAGCGTCGGCTGCGGGGTCATTCCGAAAAGCTCTACCTGCGACGATTTCATCTCAATCGAAGGAGAGGAGCTTTCTCCGTCCGGGTTGCGGATCCGTGGAACAAGCTGCCAGACGAGATGGTGAAGATGCCGACGACCGCTTTGTTCAAAGCCTCCCTGGACCTCAAGTGGCCTGACTCTTTACATGAACACCACCCTGTACTTAACTCCATGTCCCCCTACATGGCCTTGCTATTTGCTTTTGAGCCAAATTAACTAACTAACTAACTAACTAACTAAATGGAATTGATTTCGTAGTTTCCAAATTGATAATCTATTATATAAAATCCGTTCTGGCTGTCTGTGTGTGTGTGAGTCTTCTAGTATCTCGGGCATCCTCCATCCGATTGCGCTCAAATTTGATATGTAGATACCGTCGGTATCAGGGCGTGTATAAGTCTTGAAAAAAATTACAAAAATCGATTCCAGGTGAGAATGCGATCGATAAAGCCTTTTTTGTCCTGCTTTTCTTCCGTCAACCTGTACATAACTGCACCTTCCATTTTTTGTTGTTTTTATACTGCTTAAAAGCTTACTGTTTAAACCATGTTTGTGTTCTCCCAGTCAACAACCTTATCATTACTGGTACTTTAAATTCTTCGGTTGCATATTTTGGGTGAATAAAATCGTTTTTCTTTGAAATAGAAAAAAGTCTATTTTTATTTCATCTTTTGCTGGTGTTTCAAATTTAGGTTAAATCAGTGTTTCTCAAAGGAGACGGTCGGACAAGTTGCTTTGAGAAAATTTGATTTAAATGTTTGACAACTCAGCCCCGTCCATTGGACGGGGGGCGTTTTGCTCGTGTTGCTATATTTTGGACTCCATTATCCAACGTAGGAAGAGGATTGGGCTATCTCTAGAAAATCGAGTGAGTGTATAGAGGCTTTCCTCTCGAGAGAGGATGGTTATTACTAGATTTGGGCCAACCTCTTCATCTTCACATTGTAGTCGAACTTCGTATCATTTGTGAAGCGGTTATCTTTTTTTGAGTAATAGACGATTTTATACTGAGTAGCATGTTGGACAGGTCAAGCAGTGATTTGTTGCTTCGTATTGTATCTTTCACACGTCCAAATTTACATTCAAAATCCAAGTGATTCGTGTTTCATTGATTGTTCCATATCCTAAGGTAATGAAGTGACCATGCGGTACAACATGAAGAAAATTGTATCTTGTGAAACTACTCGATATGTTTGGGTAAATAGAGGATTCGCGTGATCCCAGTCAATGCAAGTTAGCAGGCGTTCAGCCGTTGCTATATCTCAGCATAATTGAAAAAGGTCCACTGTAGCTGCAAAGGGAGAAAACTACGGGTTATCCAAACCACGTACTCGAACGAGGACATCGGTTCAAATTCCAGACCCGCATCATCAAAGAATCTTGAGATTATGCTGTAACATCTCTGAAACAATTTATCCCGTTATACCATCGGTGTATATAAAGATCGAAGTTACTCAATTGAAGTACATCGATACGTTACTCAAATTTGGTGAATACCTCTCTGTCTTTCTGGGATTTTCTTCCAATTTTCTGCTATTATCTCAATCATCTAGTAGGTAAAGTGTCGTACATAGGAAACAACATTGAAATACTATCTACCTATTAATGGTGTGTTGCAAATACAGTTTGAGGGTAACAGCCGATCTAACTGAAAGTTCTAAGCAATTTCACGATTGTAACTTGATTATGGCGTCTCCTCCCTGTCAGAATCAAAGACGACATATCTCAGCGTAGGTAATGCTGCAACTGATACGCTTGCAGTTAGATGCGTTTCAGTTAACGATGGTGACCTTCTGCGTCAATGTGTGTTGCCATGTGTACGTGATCAACTTATGTACTATTCTCTACGGGTTTTTTAACTCTTCCCTCGTCATCTCTCTTTTATCTCTTCTGACAGAAAGAGAGAGATAGAGAGAGAGGGGATAGATCTGTGTATTTATACTCATACGTGACTCTACACATTTTAAACACGCGTCGTTCACGTTAAGATCCTCGCATGCGCCAAACATATGCACACACGTTCATACATAGATACATGTATATATCTATACACATGTGTGCATATATATGTATGCATGTATGTGTAAATGTATATGAGTGCATATATGTATATAAATATGTGTGTGTGCATGTATGTATATATATATATATATATATATATATATATATATATATACATGTATGTACAGACACACACACACGCACACGCACACACATATATGTATGTATAAGTATAAACATAAATGTATATGTGTATGTATGTATATATATATATATATCACGTGATCACGTGACCGACCAGGCTATCAGACGTTGCTTCACATCGCTGGTCACAATGCGCTTCGCATTGTATTAGCCTTCAAATGACGCCACCCCCCAGGCTAAGCGAGCAGGCCAACAGAAGAAAGAGTGAGAGAAAGTTGTGGCGAAAGAGTACAGCAGGGATCGCCACCATCCCTGCCGGAGCCTCGTGGAGCTTTTAGGTGTTTTCGCTCAATAAATACTCACAACGCCTGGTCTGGGAACCGAAACCGCAATGGGACATTGTCGGTGCATAAATACTGACAACGGTAAGAAACCTACCTTTTGTCAGTTTAATACGGCATGACATGGTCCGTTCAGATATACCACATGGAAGCTCTACAATGGAGGATAATAATGTATTCTTGAGAGCAAACCCAACACCAGATTCTCTACGATGACCCTTATGTAGGCATCTCTGAAAGACAGTATATCCATAAGTAGGTTCATTTACTTGACCCTCACCAGAAAGACGAGTTTCAGAGAGCGCAACTATATCAGGGAAATATTTCTTAAGCTCACATGCAATAAGTGCAGAACACCTTTCTGGCCTCTTGTTGAAATTATCGTCAAGAAGTGTGCGCACATTCCAACAACCGCAATTCAAAGGATGTTTATTTTTACTTTTTCTTGAAGATTGTTTGACCACAGTGGCAGGATGACGACCGGGCCCAGCCTGTAATACACTAGGACACCTGCCGAGCCAGACCTGTTCCCCTGACATTTCCCAACCTTTTTTTGCTATTTACTGAATCTGTTTGAGACATTTTAGAGTAAGTTACAAGTGCACGTTTAGGTTTCTGCCAACCAATTGAATGATTTTACTAAGATTTGGAGTACAGGAAATACCTGTGCAGATGAATAATTTTCAGTTGGTGTAGCTTGCAGTGCACTAACCCCACCTATTGGCCCAAGAAGACTTTCGCCCGTATGACATGGAGATTGACAAAGCCAGGGACCTCCAAGGCCTCGGGTATATTTTGGAGATTTTCTTCTCCTAGGTAGTTTACCAACCAAGGTTAAAGAACTTCTACCTGCCCATAAGATAAGGTATCCCATTCCAGACACCAAACCAACACTCAAATACTCTATAAAGTAATCAAATATCCCTTTGGTGAGCGAAGCGGAGGAGTTCATTCATACATAAAAATAAAGTACGATATGTGATTTGCAAATGTAAATAAGAATAAAATATAAATAATATAAATATAAAAAAGTAAAAGATATGCAATTTAAAAATTTAATTAAAATAAGATGTTAATATAATAATATGCATATAAACGTAAAAATATACATATATATACACATATAAAAAAAGGTACGATGTGTGTATAAGAATTAATTAAGAATTAAATACAAATAATATAAATATAAAAAAAGTATAAGAAAAAGATATGTAATTGAAAAATATAAAGACTTAAATATAAATAATATATATAAAAGTAAAATATACATATACATTTTTTCTTATACGTGACCGACCAGACCATCAGATGTTTTACACATCGCTGGTCACAATGCGTTCGCATTGTTTTAGCCTTCGAATGACGCCACCCCGCTGGCTAAGCGAGCAGGCCAACAGCAGAAAGAGTGAGAGAAAGAGTGGTGAAAGAGTACAGCAGGGATCACCACCCCCTGCCGGAGCTTCGTGGCGCTTTTAGGTGTTTTCGCTCAATAAATACTCACAACGCCCGGTCTGGGAGTCGAAACCGCGATCCTACGACCGCTGCCCTAACCACTAGGCCATATATATATATATATATATATATATATATATGTATGTGTGTGTGTGTGTGTGTGTGTGTGTGTGTGGAGGCGCAATGGCCATATATATATATATATATATATATACATAGAGAGAGGGGGAGGGGGGAAGAGAGGGAGAGAGAGGGAGTGAAAGGGGCAAACAGACAGACATATTCATTCTTAATAAGGTCCACAATGAAAACGCGTGCGCACATATATTAACATACCAGCTCAACGACATATGCATAACCGTAAAAGATAAAGCCACATTGCTAGAAAGGACAGCGGTGAAAATACGTTGCGGGTTATCTCTTTCTGTTCTCTACATTCTAAGTTCAAATCCTGCCGTGGTCAACTTGGCTTTTCATCCTTTCAATGTCGTTGAAATAAAGTACCATTCCAGGATTAGGAACAATTTATTCGACTGTCGCTCTTACCCCAAATTCCAGACCTTGTGACTAAGTTAGAAACAATTATTATTCTCATTAGTAACACCTGATTATTGTTGTAAGAAATATTTACTAAAAACACACTTATACCCCAAGACAGTAGGAACGTCAAGAGACTGGTTGTCAGCGTTCTTGACACCCTTTTAGGGTATCTTATTCATATATTTACATTCCAAGTGCTTTTGGCATCGTTTCATGGTAACAACATAGTTGGTGGTCGTGACGGCGGCGGCGGTGGTGGTGGTGGTGGCGGCGGCGGTGGCGGTGGCATTGATGATGATGATGATGATGCCAATGGTGGTGGTGGTGGTGGTGGTGGTGGTTCGATAATGATGGTAATGATGGTGATCGTGATCGTGGTGGTTGTGGTGGTGGTAATGATGATGATGATGATGATGATGATGATCGTGGTGGTGGTAATGATGATGATGATGATGATGATTATGATGATGGTGGTGGTGGTGGTGGTGGTGGTGGTAGTAGCGGTGACAGTAGTGGGAATGTGGTAACGATGACAATAAAGGTATCTGTGGAAGTAACGGCTATGAAAGTAATTGTGAAGACGGCGATGATTATAATAATGATTATAGAGGTAACAAAAATATGACTGCTGTTGTTTAATCCCAGGCCAACTCATGTTGACTTTACTTATGATCGAAGGCGTCATAGATACCTTGTCTTATTCTATTTTACTCTTTCATATTGTTGGCTACATTGTCAAATATGTCCTTTCCTTTCTTTTTTAGTTTGAGGAAGGTTTGGTTGCTACTTCTAGAAGATGGGTTGACTTCATAAAGATACCTATTTCTTTATTACCCACAAGGGGCTAAACATAGAGGAAACTATGGACAGACATAGGTATTAAGTCGATTATATCGACCCCAGTGCGTAACTGGTACTTAATTTATCGACCCCGAAAGGATGAAAGGCAAAGTCGACCTCGGCAGAATTTGAACTCACAACGTAACGGTAGCCGAAATACCGCTAAGCATTTCGCCCGACGTGCTAACGATTCTGCCAGCTCGCTGCCTTATAAAGATACCATCTTTGGCTTGTCATTGGCGTTGCTGTACGTTATAGATGTAAGCTTCAGCGGTACCATCAGTGGAGCATCGGGAAAAAATGCCTTGCTGTATTTGCCATGAGAACATACTGGTCTTTCATATAACCTTACCCAGACCTACACTTTTCACAGAACACTAAATGTTCTCGTACGGCATTTTACCAAGACTATATCTGGTGCAAACTCATAGCCTCGGGAGGTTAACATGCAACTTACCGTAGAAAAAAAAAGTGAATGTAAACTGTTTTTAGTGGAGGCACATGGCATAGCGGTTACAGCAGCAGACTCGCGGTCGAGGGGTCGAATCTCAGACCGGGCGATGTGTGTATTTATGAGAGAAACACCTAAGGTCCACACGGCTCCGGCAGAAGGTAAATGCAAACTTCTACTGACTCTTTACCCACAGCTTTCTCTCACTCTTTCCTCCTGCATCTTGCAGCTCACCTATGACGAGCCGGACCCCAAAATTCAGTGCTTAGTAACCCAAGTAATTTACATTGTCATTGTGTAAGATGTTTTCATTTTGACTCATCTAGGCTTAAATACCCCAATATCGGCTCCACGAGGCCTTTTCGTTCCAGCGGTCACATGACGTCGTGATTAAACGAACGTGCTGTTTGTATTGGTCGGCTTCTGCACGTGGGGAATCAATCACCAAATTCTGGGAGCCCAATATTCCCTATAAGTACAGCAGTTCTCGGCTATTCTATATCTTTGGCACGCGTCACTGACCACACGCAACTCGTCTCCAACAACGATGTTCTGACACCAGCCAGTCTCCGCTTTCGTCTCCAACAGATGCCTGTCTATATCACACGACCAACAGACCAACAGCTGCCTCTACACACCACCAACAGTATGTCAACTATGTCGACAACATCAACAGTTCAGCCTAACCACGAATTTCTCTCATACATCTTTGCCATAACCTGTTATGTTAATTCATGTATTGGAAATGCTTAGCAGTTCACTTTCAATCCCAAGTTACAAACAATAACTCTGAGCACCTTTTTAAACTCCACCCATCTAACACCCGTGGACATATTTACAAAGTCAGAAAACAGCACAGCTCCCATGACTTCAGGAAACATTTTTTCACTCTAAGAGTTGCTGAAGCATGGAACAAACTGCTGGCATCAGTTGTTAGTTGTCGGAGCACTGCATCCTTCAAACTTCCATGCTTCCTGAGATTCGCCAACACTACACCTGATTTTCTCCCCTCCATACACGCAAGCATGTATCTGACTCATGCATTGTTCGCTTTCCAGACATTTCTACATTACTGCATGTACTTTATATGCACTTTCTGACAAGTTGTGGTGCACCTGAGCACTGTATACAATTAATTTCATTATTATTATTATATGTTCGTCACATACTCATCTTCGTTATAGCTTTATTGTATGAGATCAACAGTGACAGCGCTAAACCAGAGCAAACCCGGGCATCTTGTGGATTCCTATCAGCACTGCTCAAGCTCGTAAAATTTAATCTTAGTGTGGGGCTCGTTTTACCCCCATTCATTCCATGTTTATGATTTTATTTTCGCACAAGTCACGTTTTATTATTTTTTTGGATAGTATTTCCGTTGAAGAACGAGCCCGCGTAAGGATTTTTTTTTTTTCGTGATCTCTAAATTTACTTCTAATTTGTTATTGTAGTGCATTTATTATTTCTGTATCGATTTATCAGACCGGCAGATAAACCCACTAGATAATATTTTCTATTTTAGCTAACATCTAGTAAGTATTTCCCCGCATTTCTACATTCTGTCATTTTCTATATATATATATATATATATATATATATATATATATATATATCGAGTAGGGCATGTCTACACAAATGTGTCCTCCCACGAATTTGTTTCTTCATAATTTTCAGAAAATTGGGTATGTTTTAATGAAATTTTCTACAAATATCTTTCAGACGGTATAAATTACGATTATATCGAATTTAATGTGAAAAAAAAAATGGTGGACGCAGACACATACATACTTATCGAGAAGTGTATTGGTCACCTTAGTTATCGTAGTTTCGGTATAAGATTCTTATGAATTAGACTGGATTGCGTGTGCAGTAAACAGGAACGAAAGTCGTGGACTCTTTATGATTTATTTGTGGAAAGTTTGTACGTATATTTACATGAACTTTCAGATACTCACTGAAGCGTAACTTGGGATATAGAAACCGACTTTCATAGTGTCTAAATTCTAGTCATTAATTTCTAGAGACTAGAACGAACTGGTCTTGAATGAAATTGAGATGTGAATTTATCCGAATCTACTCTCATCTCTGGTTTACTTTGGGCGAGAGTGAAATAATATGTCTTTAACTACGTTTACTCTGCCTTTGGTCTTCTTGGTGCGAATGACAAGGAGATATTAGGCCGCCGTTTATTGCTAAACCTCTGCCCTGGTCCGGCTTGCTTGTGCCAAAAGGTTAGTTGTGTGTTCCCTGGTTGCTCTCAACCTCTGCTGAGATCCTCGGTGCCAAATACTTTATAACTAGAGAAAAGCGCGCAAATCTCAAGGACATTCACTTTTGCTCTGACTTTGTGACGTAATCTCCTGCAAGATGATCGGTCGATAAATAAAACATACACGTGATAATTGCGTGGTCTATTCGTAGTACTGGCTAAGGTTCAAATCGTAGTTCTGAAAGTTATTAATAGAAAATTTCACTAAGAAAGTACCCAGTTTATGTGGAAACAAATTTTGGGAAGGAGCACATTTTTGTAGATATTCCTTGAATAGAATTAATCAATTGTTCGTGCATCCTGGACAAATAAAGGAACCGTTGTTCAATTACGATTAACATCATCAGCAAGTCTGCTTCTTTAGTTTATGTTGTAGGCGCAGTTACATCCCCTGACGGTAGGTGTCTCAATAGCTCACCGCTAGGCGGAGTAGCGTGTAACTTTGGAGTTCTGGAACTTCTCCTTCTCTCTTTCACTGCGGCTCACAGCGAGCAAGACGTGACTACCTCAGCTCTTAATCCCACCTTGGAGAGATTCACAACCATGAGACAAGCAACGGCAAATAGATATTAAGCCACTATGACTTGGATTCCACAGAAGATGAACATGGTCTTCGCTTGTAAATATTTTACATAACTTATTCTGCTTGTACATATCTGAGACCTCAAGTAAAAAGCATAAAAGCTACAACTTGGTTCTGAAATGTTCAATACACGGTGTTCTTTCTTCGCGAAGTGATACCTTCTTTTCTAGCCTTCTGAATGGAGCCGTTATTTAAATGGTTCTGCCACGCTTGGTCTCAGCACATCTAAAATGTTTTTATGAAGCTTTTACGAAGTATCGATTGGTTTTACTAAAGAATCATGTATATCATTGTACCATATTATATTGCCTGTTTGATTGCATAAATAATAAAAGAAACTATCATTAAAATACCGTTGGGACTTCATTCCTTCGTAAAGTTGTACAGTGATTCAAAAGCAAGAACCATTCTCTCGGTTCTTGTTCATCTATCATTCTGATAATTCGGCTTGGATAGTCATTGGTTACATGGCTCCGGTGTGTGTCTAATCTCCTGGACGGCTGGATCTGCAAACTCGCCTCAATGACAGCTTTCACTTCTCTAACATGTAAATAATTGTTACACCAATTTATGGAGGAAAAGAGACTCCAGGACACAGGATTTGTTGTTTGAAATATATTGAAATATATTACGCACTACGTGATTGGATTTTCAATCTAAATCTCACGCATCACTTAACTAATCACGGTACAGAGTTCAATGAATGGCTTATAAGTCATGTGATGGATATTTAAACCAATCGTAACAAATTAGCGTGGTGAGCCTATACAAACCAAACTTGATATTCTTAAATGTGCAATAGTACAACTTGGTCTCGCTACAAAGCTATTCTGTTCCTTCGACGGAGTTTTAGAATAACTCGCCAACGAGTTGGATTTTCTCCGTTTCTGCCAGGCTTTTTTTCATTTTGTTTTCTTTTTTGCACCACGCACTTCAAAAGGATTTTCAATCTAAATTCTCAAATGCCACCTCATACACAAACACACACACACACACACACACACACACACACACACACACACACACACGCACACGCACACACACCCACACACATACACATACATACACACATACGCACATACACACATATATTTGTATCTTCACGACAGCCACCGCCATTAAAAATATTTTCCCCTCTTACATTTCATATTCTGAAACAGATGTAATTCGAATTTTTAAATCTATGTATCTTAACGGTTCCTCACCCACCCGCATACCAAAAAGAAGAACAACAGCAACCACCACTATGATGTTCTATTTATATATTTTGTAATCGTTAGTTTTAGTCATTTTATTGTATTTCACATTCTGAAACACTTGGAATATACATTTAAAACAAAACAAGGTTTCTACCAACTCCGCCATCATTTTGTAGTGCGTGGAGCAAAAAAAGAAAATTTGGAAGCGGAGAAAATCCAATTTAAGTAGATAAACTATTCTGAAACTCCCCCGTACCTTTGTAGAACGACCGTGCGAAAGGAGATGGTGACGAATGAATGACTCTTTAAACACCGCACGGTCGTCGTCGCCTTACAATAAAAGCCGAAATATAGACAAATGAATATGAATGCCAGAAAGAATAAGGAAGACGGCGACACAACCGTAGAATGTTTAGAAAAAGGTTTTATTTAGATGTTAACATGTGGGTAGCAGAGTGTGTGTACGTGTGTGCGTCATAAGTACATATATAATAAGAACAATAGTAATAGACAGGCCGTCATGCTTACAATAATGTGTATATGTGTTAGCAGTGTCTGTGTGTGTGCGCGTCATAAGTACATATATAATAATAATAATAATAATAGACAGGTCGTCAAGCATACAATAATGTGTATGTGTGTACAAACAAGGGTGTATGCGCGTGAGACAAAATACAGAGCATAGAAAGAGTCCAACAGGACGCTAGAAGTTCAAACACAATGAAGTGTGAAATAAAATACCAGTTCGTAGTAAGGTGCACAATAGCAGAAGTTCTGTAACAAAGAAGTTGAGGCGACAATTGCTGAGCCGGTTGAATACATGTCGTGTAGCGGTTGCGGCTACTATGCTGTGCCGGGTTATTGGTACAGAAGGTTCTCGCAGATTGAGCTTACTGTTAACCATGGTGAAGTATTCACAAACAGTGATAAGTTAAACCTGAGCGAAGCTGCTGTTGGCGTCTTTAAGATGAAGGCGACAGTGGTGGAGACGATGTTAAGATGAAGGCGGCGTAGGTGGAGGTCCGGAAATGCTGCTAGTGTTGTCTGTCGCTGGGTGCACTGTGGTCAGAGGTTAGTCCTTAAAAGGACTAGAACCAAAAACGAGATACGGTGAATCGCTGTGTTTTATAGCAAATTATAGGTTCCAGCAGAGAATTTAGAAGACTGTGTCACGGGACCTTATCAGAAGGCTGCGATTGGTTGGGTCGCATATTGGCGCGTAATACAGCAAGAGACAAACTGTGCCAATACCAACCAATCAGAATAGTGGACACAAGAGAGCCCAACCTCCGAAGGTTAGCTGTTATCTGCTACGTCCGTGTTTATGTTATATATGTCAGAGAGAGAGGATGAATTTCACTAAGGGTACGCTACACCTTCTTCTAACTATTTATAGATAATGGTCCGTTGTGCAAGTTGTGAGACCATCTATATCGACACCTATCAGAAGGCTGAAATAATACATATAATGTGCCAGTTGGAAAAGTGAGACACAACCGAGTAGAAGGTTTGGAGAACACATTCATTTGTGTGGGTTGTACGTTTGCTGTTAACCATGGTGATGTAGCTCACGAACATCGCTATGTTAGAACCTGTGCAGTGTGGCTGGTGCTGTGTACGTAGATATGTTGTTGACGACGTTGATAAGAGAATTGATGGTGGCGACGAAGGTGGAAGTCGCTGTAATGCTGTTGGACGGGTGTTGTCTGGCGTCGTCGCTGGAACTGGAGAAGTTGAGTTTTTATAGCTAACGGTAGGCTCAAAATTGGAGTTGAATAGATTGTCTCACGTGTTCTATTTGGAGACTGCGATTGGTTAGGTTGCATATTGGCGCGTTAGAGTAAGAGACAAATTTCGCTAATACCAACCAATCAGAGTGGTGGATACAACGGGGTCCAAACAGCGCCCAATAGCTCTTATCTGCTACGTTCGTATGTCCGTATATATATAATAAAGGAGCGAGGAATTTTACTAGAGTTCGCTACATCATACTTTGTTTATCATTATTATCTGCGAGTACGTAGTTTGCTACCTAGCGGTGCAACTAAAGTCAAAATAAAGAGTAGAATATCTAAAAAGGTGTATCATTCCGCCTCATGGTCCCAGTAGACAAAAAGGCGTTGCCCCGAAAGATGGCGAGGATTGCCCTGGCACAGCCACTGTGGCTCACCGGGCTCGCACTATTTTACTACAAAGCCATATCTTATTGTTGTCATAACACGAAGCTTACCCAGTTTTTTGAAGCGGGGGCGGGATTCTGCTAACCGTTTATAAACATATACGGTTACCGTTTCTCTTTCTCAAACAGATAAATTTGTTTTATTTTAATTTAATTGATATTGACTCCTGTATGACCATAGCGAGCAAGGCGGGTGAGCTGAGGAAGGATGCACACATTTTTGATTCGGACAAGCCTCGATTTTACGGGTTAAAAATCGGATGAAAAAATAAATCAAGATTAAAAAAAAAACAAACAGAAGTTGAAAAATAGGAGAAATTTATTTTTGCTTTAGTCGAATTTAGTTTTGGCAATGCCAAGTGCCAAATTATTCAGACAAACCTCTCCCGCTATTTAAACGACTGCTGCAGTCAATTTTTCAGCCAGAGGCGCTAAGCAGTCCGATATTTTGATATTTCGTTAAGAACAGTAGTTTAAATTTTCTAAGTGATTCCTCTCCTGTCATTTCTTCAGAACGTTTTTTTTTTATAGCCTCAGAAGAATGAAGAATTATCTATGCTACCCCACGTGACAAGATCGTCTAAATCATTTAGCTCTGATTTATATCTAACTAGCCTACCTGTGTCGTCAAAAATGCCTAGTTTTAATAATAATAGAAAATGGTGCATAGAAGCAATCGATTAAGTGTGGGTACATTCACAGAATTGAAGCATATGAACAGATACAGTTATAATGTCTCGGTTGAAAATATTATCCACAAGCGCGCGAGCGTTCGTGCATGTGTGATGGGGGGGAAATCGTTTTCCTCTGTTTAGCTGAAGATTCGAAGCCGAATCCATACACCTGCTGCTTGTCAGACGAATGCCTGATCCTTTGTGTTTTATCTCTATGCTGGGAGATTAATGATAAACCCTTGATCTCCGAAGACCTTCGGTGGTCGTAGAGAGGTCAATCCATTGTTTTAGGTTTGGCCTACTTCCTGATCGAGCCTTATATAACCAATTGAAGGGTTCGCTTGTCTCTCTTTGGCTTTCAACCGGCGAACTGAGAACATATCGATCTCTTCGGTTTTCAGCCGTCTGAGAGCATGGGCCGAATGGAAAGGGACAACGCAATTCTTACCCTTTCTTCTTTGTCAGCTCCCAACAAACCCTAAGGGCGCACGAGCAACACATTGTACCATTGTCACTTATAGAATTACAACTATGTCTGTATTACTAATCATTGCCGGAAAATTAATCTGTGAATATTATTCTTTCCTCTTCGATATTGTTATTACGGGGTCTCAACCTACTTTCGACCATCTACATGTAGCGTCCCCGACGCGAAACAAGAATCGCCGTTTCTACATCAAGTAACGTTTCATCTGTACGCTACAACTGGTAACTCCGACCTGAGAACCACCATACATGTGTGTGTTTGTGTGTGTGTGTGTGTGTGTGTGTGTGTGTACATAAATTTAGAACGTTGAAAAGAGTGTTCAACACCGTAGTGGTGGATAAATGATTTCTTTATTTGTGAATTAAGGCTACCATTGGTTTCATGTTTAGAAGAGTGGGAAAATATCCAAGTATCTTACCAGTTTTTCAAGCCGATCACATGTTTGCTTCCATTTTGGAAAACAATCTCGTTTCGTTTACGGTGTTTCTCGTAAATTCGCGTAAATAAAACAATGAATCAAGGGGCGCTACTCTAGAAGGCACTTGTTTGGAGTTTGTCTCCCTTGGATTTGTCTTTTCTGTAAATTTCTTAATTTTGTTGCATCATTTGTATGGCCTTGTCCTGGGCATAGTGTTTTGTACTTGAATGTTTTAAGTTGTTTCTTATTTGTGTGGAGTTTGTGACATTTCTTCATCGTTATGTGAAGTTTGTGCTATGTGTGTTCACGTATATGGAGGTGTTATCCTGGTAGGGTTGCCCTCGTTTGTAAGTTACCTTCGTTTATATTTGAGTGTAAAATATTGCTTATGTATGCAGGGAGAATATGTTTCATCCCTAATGTTGTCCGTTGATTGAATAATATTTAATTTTTCAATAATGCAGAGTTCACATTTGGTGTCCTGTCCTCTGTATTTTTTGGCTTTAGTAATGATTTTTCACTCTATCTGGGGGTTGCTTATCATACCTTTTTTCAATGCCCATATTATATTTGATACGGATGTGGCATGTTTTTTTGTTTTTGTTTCTGAATGACGCAAAGTGTTGAGTATACCTTTCCTTGAGCTTTCCCGTCATTCTGATATACGTCTTTGGTATTCCGTTGGCCTTGTATATAAGTTCATTCTCGAGACTGCTGTTGTTTAGAGGGCAGTGGTTTGGTGATCTGCAGTAGCACTGTCTTTCTGATGTGCTTCTGGTATGTTTATGTTTATTGTGATTAAGTATTATTGTGGAGACAACTATAGCTAACTTTAACAGTGTTGTTGTTGAAGATTTTGTGGTATTTGTGTGAATGAGGGAAGTGTTTGTCTATTAAGTTTAAGAATCTCCTAGCAATGTTACTAGCTACATTCATGCTATAAGACGGGTCGAACCATAGGATTTTTCTCTGCCTGCGTCTTCTTGGTCTATTTGTGTTTGGTTCAATGTAGTGTATGCTATTCTTGAAGTTGGACCTTTCTAATCTAACATTATATGGGGCGGCTTTTCAAAAGTGTCGTTGTCGACCCGCCTGTTAATGTTGTTTCTGGTATTTGGATCATCGACTATAGTACAAATTTTCCTGGCTAGACAGTACGGAATGTTGCGTTTTGTGTGTGTTAGGTGGCATGATTTGAAATTTAGGTACTGGTGTGTGTCTGTGCTTTTGTAATAAATATCAGTTAAACACACAACTTATAGAATTCAAAGGGTTTCTGCTCAAACAAAATTACCCTCTTTTACTTATAGAAAATAGCATACAACGAGCAAAAGAGATACCTATAGAACAACTTAGGGCAACACGAAAAAGACGAACCCATCAAAGGAACACAATACCATTTCTAGAAACACACAATCTGCATCACCAAAACATTTTTAACATCATCAAAACATATTTGCGAATCATAAAATAAAGTGTAAAATTAAAAAATATAATAACTAATAACTTAAGCAAAAGGCAACCAAATAACCTAAAGAAACTATTTACAAAGACAAAATTCAACATGAACAAACAGGACAAAACATTCACATTATCCAAGTGTAAGGATAACAGATGTGGAACGTGTCAATGCATACATACTGGTAGATCCACTAAAACAAAAAATGGATAGATTTTCGCAAATGCAGATATGAACTGCAAAAATAGAAATTTGATCTACTGCATTAAATGCCAGAATTGCAAGGATCTAATATATATATATATATATATAGGCGAGATAATGCAATATTATAATGATTCGAGTGGGAGTCAAAAATGTCCATATTCGATGATAATTTTGAAATTCTCCGAGAGATATTTTTATTATTAATTTTAGTATATTAGGGAGGTGATTAGATAATTTCTTTTATATATATATATATATATATATATATATATATATATATAGGCGAGACAGTGAATGCATTATCGGAACGTTCACGAGTCTACAGACAGCAAATCCAGAACACCAATGTTCGCCAAATTCCATTGAGCGAACATATAGAACATGTGGTCAGAAAATGTTTCTAATTTTTCCTTTCCACAAACTACATGTCACAAATGAGGTTGGAAGAAAGATAAAAAAAAAATGGTTTATCAAAATGTTCAAACCTGTTCCGAACAGAAATAACTGCAATAACGTAACAACCAGTTAATGATGTGGATTAAAAAATATCTCTAACATATGATTATAAACAAAGTACAGAATATCAGTACGCTTATCAAACCGTATATATATATATATATATATATATATATATATATATATATATATATATATATATATATGTATATATGTATATATGTATGCATGTATGTATGTATGTATGTGAATTTGTAAATGTTACGTGAGCGGTAATACTTTGAAAGCAAAAGTGTTTAATATTTAATTTTATACATGCTGTGTGTGTGTGTGTGTGTGTGTGTGTGTGTGTGTGTGAAAAGGATAAAATAATCAATTTACGATAAGAATTTCGTTTCATTCTGATTAGAATACCAACAACTTCAGAGCAAAACCTCTCTTCGCAGTTGGCCTACATTAAGCGTTTCTGACTGCATTGTTGGGTTTTGTTATTCCGTTTCTTTCCCACAAATGGTTTCAATACAGTTTTAGCAGAAAAATTTGGAAGAATTAGAAGAAGGTTCTCCGGTAAATTTCTTTCATATAATAAATGTTTATGTTAATTTAAGAATTTGCCAGCAACATCGTATAAAATGACAATGTTCTAAAAGTTGTTCAATTAAATGGAAATAAAATTACTTGGTAATTTATAAATTTCATAAAGCATTATGAGACAAATGCAAAACGTAAACAGAATGGCTTCAGCTATGTCAAATGATCCAGAAAATATAAATCTTATAAACTGGGACAAATTCAACAACTTCAAGCACTAAAGCATTACTTACAAATATATATATATATATATATATAGGTTCAGCAAAATTTAGATTCAAACTTAGGTATTACGTATGAACATAACACCAAGATAGTGAATTTTCTAGACATTACCTTTGACTTAAATTCAAAGTTATATCACCCGTTTAGAAAGGAAAGTGAGATTACCAGATACGTAAAGAAATTATCTAATCACCTCCCTAATATACTAAAATCAATAATGAAAAATATCTCTCGGAGAATTTCCAAATTATCATCGAATATGGATATTTTTGACTCCCACTCGAATCATTATAATGATGCATTATCCAAGGCCGGATACAACCAAGAAATCACCTTCCTGGATCTTGATAACTTAAATCTCTTAAACGATGAAGTGAATGTAAATAGCTCAAATAATTTAGAATCTCATACTCTAAATAAACATAAATCAATAGAAGAAAAGAACCTAGTATATAAACTCAATAATATGAGTGAAAATATTAAACAGATCATAAATAAATATGAAAATGTTAAACCAGATAAAATAAATGTAAATAAGAATATAAAATCTCTCCCACAAAGAAAAAACCTAATAAACATAAATATAATACTGAAAGGAATATGAATCTCGTAAGAATATAGATAACATTAATCTTTCCCGCTCTTACTCAAATAAAAAATACAAAAGAAAAAATGTTATCTGGTTAAATATCCCCTTCATCTGTGCGATCTCTACGAATATACACAGTAGATTTGTGTCTATACTAGAAAAAAAAAACTTCCCAGCTTCCCATAAATATTATAAAATAATTTCTAAGAAATCAGTAAGAATATCATATTCTACTCTTCCAAATATGGCTACCATAATAGCTAGACTAAATACTAAAAATATAAAGTTAGCTAGAGATAGTATAAATAATAATAACAATAGTAATGGTAATAATGATAATAAACATGGTAATAATAATAATGATGATGATGATAATGATGATAATGATAATAATAATAATAATAATAATAATAATAATGGTGATAATAATATTAATAATAATAACAACATTAATATAAATAATGATAATAACATCATCAATAATATAGGTAGTAAAGGTAAAATTGTAGTAGGTGAGGATAGTGAGAATGGATTAATAACTAGTAATCCAAGTTTACATAACAATATAACTACAGTTAGAGCAAATAACACTAATACTAATAATAACTCGAATAACAAAAAACGAACTGTCCATAAATAACACTAGTACCAGGAATTATCCCCCCAGTTGTAATAGGATCAGATCAAAATGCCCGGTTTCTGGCCGCTGTTTGGTCCAAAATGCAATTTATAAATGTACAATAGTGACTTCAAATAACAACTATCTTTATTTCGGTTGTTCGGTGGATTTGAAAAAAACGTTTAAACAATCATTTTTCCTCCTTTAGGCTTAAACACAAGGCAGGTTGCACAACATTGTCTAGTAAAATTTGGGAACTGAAAAGGAATAATATAGAATTTGACCTGAAATGGGACATAGTAAGAAAAGCGCGGCCTTATAAAAATAGCAGAGATGGTTGTGAACTTTGTTCTATGGAAACATATGTGATTTTAAAACATAGGAATAATGCAAATCTGTTAAATAACCGTTCGGAGCTAGGAGTATCTTGCATACATCGCACAACCCGTACGTTTAAATATTTCAAATAATGATATTGCGACCATTCTTAATTTTTTTTCAAATTTCCAATTCTTTATAACTAATTAAGAATGAATATACCATACTAGCTTTTAATTCAACATGCATAGATTACTAAAAACTTCATTGCATATTTAGAATTAAATTCTCTCTCTTTCTCTCTCTTTTTATAATATATATTTAACCCCTAATGCATTCACTTTATTAATAAGACTCTTGTCCTCAGTTATTAAGTAATATGCCTACTCACATTAACTGATAGATTTTCTCCAAAATGAATAAATATTAGATGTATAATTTCTACTTTAATCCAACGTATCAATATAATCAACACCTACCAGATAAATGTGGAGCTGATGTGTGTGGGTGTAAAGGAATCTCTGTAATTCTCTTTAACTTTTTTCTTGGGTATATAGGTGGTCATTGTAATCATTTGACATTGACCTAGTTTTCTTGATACAAGATCTGTTTGCCAAATAGTAGTAAACAGCCCCCAAGGGCATTATAACACCCTCTCCACTTTTAATGAATAATTTCTGACATTTACTTAAGCCCATTTCTATAAATAGAAAACCCCTTTTGTCTCCTTCAACTGAATGTGCCTCGCAACCTTCTAGCAGTTCAAAATAACTTAAGGAACTCTTCAGTCATAAGATAAGCTCTACTACCTTAATGTTCTTAAAATTCAAATCAACATCTTTGTCTATATATCTACCTTCTCTATAATGTTATCAATTAATATGAAAATTATGCTTTAATGGGAAACCTCTATAAATTGGCTGATGATTGCTCAACATTTTAAAACTGTTGTAATACTTACAACATTTAATAAAATGATGTAGCGTAAAACGATCGTACCAAATTACCGGAGATATTCTTGTTGCTTATTTTGGAGATATATATATATATATATATATATATATATATATATATATGGTGTATTATATATATTGATGAACGAACGCAAATGCAGTTAGTTCTACGTGAAGATGCCGTCAGGATTATCAACATATTCTGTTTCAGGAATGCGAGTACAAATATTATCATTTCGTAATCGAATATGTTTGTAATGTTTTTATTGTTATACTAGCATTTATAGATTTAACTTGCTATTATTTAGTGTTCTTAGTTGTCAAAAATTATTTCTGAATATGGCCTTGTCCATTTGAGTAGTACACTAAATATACAGAGGTCACCCACAGCTTCACTCTTTGATACTTCTTAGTACCCCTCTGTAAACCACTTACTCATCCAATAAACAAAAAGCTGCCGCATTTTTTAGGTCTGAATAAAACGTACCATAGATCCTCGAGTATAGTCCGCCCTTGAGTATAATACGCAGGGGATTTTTAGGAGGCTGTACCTCTGAAAAACCTAAACCTTGTGTATAATACGCACCCCTTCTCTAAGTCCTTTATTATTATTGTATATATAACAGAATGCAAACGTGTAACTTTTTTGTGCATTTTGTTTGCAGAAAATAAAGAAATAACAGTAATAACGTTTAATAAATGTTGCTTACTGCAAGTTATGGATGGTTCTTTTATGACTTCATTGCTTTCAGGCTTAGCTTAAGGTATTTCCGCGCCCGACATCACAAAATACGTCTGAATAAACATTGCCGGACAGCAAATAGAGACTCGGACATTGCTTAGGAAATGATTTTTCATTTTTAACCTCGTATATAGTACGCACTAGGGATTTTGACCTTTAAATTTTGGGGAAAAAATGCGGATTATACTCGAAGATTTACGGTAAGCTTTCTTCAGATGCGACAACTAAATGACTTCGTTGTTAAAATAACATTTTGTTTAAACGTTTGTGTTTGTTTTGCAAGATTCTTGACGTAAAATCGTATTTTTAATAAGATATTATCATATTTGGGGACGGTCATTTTGCCAATAAACATACGCACTATTTATTTAGCTCTATTATCATTATTATTAGTTTATTTGTTAGAGTTATTTCATCACGCTTTCTGTATCCTCTTCGATGATTATCTCTCTCCTCCATGTCTCCTCTTCTCTTTGGTCTTGTCAAGTCTATTCCATCTCGTAACCCTATCTGCGCATGTGTTCACGTCAGCGTCTATGTGCTTGGTATATGTATGAGTATCTTGTATGGGTATGGATTTGTATATTATACTGTCTCTTTTTTCCCCTCGTCTTTAGTCTTCGGGTTGCTCGAGGGGAGGGGGGGGGGTGTCATTATCCCATTCATGGTTTCTGTTGAGGTTCAGTCCATTTTCTATTGTGTGTGGCCTCTTTCGTCTATCTTTACGTTCTGAGTTCAAATTCCACCGAGTTCGCCTTTGCCTTGCATCCTTTCAGGGTCGATAAATTAAGTACCAGTTGCGTAATGGAGTCCATCTAATCGACTGGCTCCCTCCCTAAAAATTTCGGGCCATATGCCTAGAGTAGAAAAGACTGTGTGTGGCTTCCGTTATCTGAGTGTTATGTCTGTTCTGTATTGATAAGATCTTAAACTTCTATTTATCTATCGAATCCCCATCTTCTAGTTTAGCAGTGATGAGCTTTTCTCCTCCTCCTCCTTCAGTTCCTGCCAGTGTTCACGTGCCATCTTTTCTATGCTACTGGTTGTCTCGTCAATGTATGTCGTTGTCCTGTTTTTGCCCCATCCCTCTGTACATCTTATGCTCTAGACCGCATTCCTAGTTTTGACCTTTATCTGTGGAATTATTCTACGCACTATACAATTCGTATCAGTACAGGATGTTCTTTGAAATGCCTGTGTTCTGCAGATCAGAGATTTTTATAGGAGTTCTTGACCTTTCTACTACTTTAATCCCCAGATACAGCTTACGTAAGCTTTTCTAACATAATACGCTAGTTCGCCTCCAGCGGTAGCATCGATGAACGTGACGTTCTGGGATTTGGGGCTGTCATACCATGAGTTGATCATATCTATTTCTTTATTACCCACAAGGGGCTAAACATAGAGGGGACAAACAAGGACAGACATAGGTATTAAGTCGATTACATCGACCCCAGTGCGTAACTGGTACTTAATTTATCGACCCCGAAAGGATGAAAGGCAAAGTCGACCTCGGCGGAATTTGAACTCACAACGTAACGCAGACGAAATACCGCTAAGCATTTCGCCCGACGTGCTAACGTTTCTGCCAGCTCGCCGCCTTTTCCAGCTTGCCGCCTTATTGAGTTGATCATATCTGTCTTCTTCTTAGTCCTTTCTATGCTATTGCATGATCTACTCCTGTATAATAGGCACATTCCATTAGCGAGATTCTCTATGATGGTCTTGAATTTTGTCAGGACTCCTTTGTACAGCCTGATCCTGTCTCTTTGATTGTACCCAGAGGGCTACATGTGGTGGATGAGGTGTACATGTCTCTCTAATTCCGTTGGGTCACACATGTGGAACACGTTACTCATCACCCTTATTAAGTCCACTATTAAGATATTGAACTTAGTATCATCCGAAGTTTCTGCATTCTGGTGGCTCAGGTATTTGGAGACCATGGAATTGGCAAAGTGCAAATGGAGAATTTGCATTTTGTTATTCCTAGTTTGCAGCCAGAGTTCAGTGGTTGAGGTACTTACTTAGGTAATCTATTGTTACCTCAATACTCTGGTAGATGGGATAAGCTATTTGCTGGATGCCCTCTATGGAGCTAGCTTCTAGTTGAGATTCATAAATAGTCTTGTGAAGGTGCTTTTGCTATGTAGATATCGTCAACGTAGCAAGAATACATGGTTAGAGCTTTGAAGCTCTCTGCTCAGCGTTCTTTGAGTCTCCTGTCTCACCGTAGCATAAAGAGGTTGGCCTAATTGCCAGTGATGCTGATAACAATGGCTGCCTCCTTTTTGGAGGCATATATTTTGATATTGAACTTAAACATGTGCCCCTTATTTGTAACTTTGGTACTCGCATCTACCACATGTGCAACAATTTTTCTCATCTGTTCATAGTTTTTGGGAAACCATTATGGCTCTGGTCCACCTGCTCCAGCTTTCCATAGGGGTCTTCTTGGCCAATGAGTTGATAGTAGGTCTACCTCATTTTGGTCTACTGATGCAGAAACAGCTAAGGTCATGTTTTTCTAGGTACCCTTTGTTTCATGTAAGTCTAAGGAGGAGACCCAGTTTCTCTATATCAACACTACGAAACTCCACATCACTCTTGCTGATCCTCTCCACACAATTCTCCACAGCAAAATCAATATCGCTGGGTGGATATAGAAATACCAGATCCGTACTGCATATTACACAGCCTGTCAGATCATAGGCTGTAATAGATAACAAAGAAGTTAGGATCTTATTGATATACAGAAAATAGACGAAGCCTCAACCTAACAACTACACACAGAGATATAAATGCATGCACAGATAGGGATACATACCACAGAAAGACAAGATGGAAATAGACAGGATGAGAACAGAGAGAAGAGGAGACGTGGAAGAGAAGAACAGATAGTCATTGAAGAGGTCACAGGATGGGTCACAAAAGAACTCTGACAAATAGACTAATAATAATAATGCTAAACTGAAGATCAAATAAATAGTGTATTTATTGGCAAAATGACCATCCACCAAGATAACAATTTTGTTTAAAGCTTTATTTCTAGTGGTTATTTGGAACTTTTGTATTACTTAGTCAAAAACGTAAATACTTTTGTATTACTTAGTCAAATATGTAAATAAATTAATTCTTTGTTACTGATCTAGTACCATACCCAAAGCATATTTAGTAATTCATTAGAAACAGGTCTGTTGCAGTTACTAAAGAACTTGCATAATTTTCACATCGAAAGATCTTCAAAGTGTCAGATATTGCAGAATCTGAAAATTTTGATAGGTTTCTAGACTCAAAGGATTCTGAATCAAGAGGTTTAGATGTATTGGTGGTAACAAACACTGAAGGACAAGTAACGAAAGTGCACAGTGGTCAGGGAATGGAGGGCTTGAAGACACCCATCAATGTGTAAATTGATGTTACTAAGATAATTGCAGTTTAGCAGATTCAGGCTCCTCATCTCAGAGGTATCAGCAACAACTAAAGCAATGAATCTTGTCACCACAGTTCAGAAAATCTTCACAAACATATTATTGTTTGGCTCATATCAGAGTTTTTATGAGTTCAGTACATCATAGTGAAAGAACCTACATACTGCTTTTGTCGTCGATATTTTCCAAATTAAAACCAGGACACAACCAGGCATTCATTGAGACATTTTTGAGTGGAAGTATACTGCCAGGCAAAAGTGTAATCTGGCTGTTCACCTGAGGTTTCAATTCCATTTCACGGTTTATATCTGTATGGAAGAACCATCAAATTTACTCATAAGGCAACAGTCAACCGATGACTATAATTCAAGATTCTTTGACCAAAGTGCCACATAGTGGGTCTGAACACAGTGGTTGCAAAGAAAATTTATTAACCACAGAACCATACCGGCACCTGACAAAAAGTTATATTGAAATTAATAAAAACTTAGGGTTTGGAAATAAATTTTGTCCATGTAGTTGAAATAGCACTTAAAATACCAGCAAAAAAAAAAGAGGGGAGTTTAGAGAATCTCTCTCTCTCTCTCTAATAAAAAGATAAAAGCTTTTGAAGATTAGCAACCTTTAATCTTTCTCACAGAAGAAATAAACTGGTAAAGGAATAATAATGATATATGTCAGCATGTTTATTGATTTCTTTGCTTAGATTCCACTTTGAGCGAAAAGTTTATTTTACATGGGTAAGACATGGATAGAAAATTGGGAAGAAATAAGTAAAAGGCTGACAAGAATTAAATTTGTCAGGAGCCCCATAATTGTCAGCAGAATACATAATGCGTAAAATCAAATGTTTTGGTATTTCATATTATGGGATGTCCAATTAGTCCTTTTGAGTTGGGAGAAGTAAGGGAAAAATGATGATACATTCATACTTTCCACTGAAGGCATTTATAGAAATGATGTTGTAGTAAGCGGAAGTAAAACCTTGGTGTGGGTTTCACTTAGTTTTATATACATGATTTATGAATAATGGTGCTGTTAGTTACAATTTTCCAATAAACTAATATCACTCGTTCACCATATTTTCTAATGAAGATAGCAACAAGAGTCAGCACAGAGAATTGGTTTCTTTGTTCTCAGACTGGTGTTTAACAGAACATTCCAATATATGTCAAAAGATACAGACACACACACATACACTCATACAAACATATACACATGCACACATGTACTTACACCCAACATTTATGCACTCTTCTAGCATGCCCAAATGAGATTCCAGAGTTTCTGTCTATCAAATTCTAATTAATGTATTGCCAATTGAAGGCTCTATTACAAGATACTTGTGCTGTGTGTCACGTAAAGGGTTCATATATTTTCACTTACAAACTCCTTAACCACATGGACCCACTCCTTAACCACATGGACCCATGCCTACCCACTTTCTGGGAGTTTACTGTTTTGCAGTGGTTGCTGTGAAAAATTCTTTGTAAAATTCACTCACATTAAGGTTTTGCTTTGGATGGTCATTATTGGATTGATTGAGACATGGCTATAATGTGAATATTTCTATAATGACCCATGTTTATAGGAAAACTTGAATTCCACATTGCAACATAAAATAAATGCTCATTAACCATGCAGTGCTCCCACTGTTTACAGTAGACTGACTGTGTAAGAGAAAGTTAAACAACATTACAAATAAACAGATTTGTTGTTGTTTAACCCAAGTCAACCCTGATTTAGCAGACACATTATCAAAAATCTTCCAATCATAATCATCCTATTTTTCTTCTTTTCATACAATGTACTTCAAGTATTTTATTGAATGTGTCCTTCTTATATTTAAAATGGTAGGGAAAGATTTGAAGGAGATTTGGCTGCCATTTTTAACAGTTCAAGCAACCATACATAGGTGCCTTTGTTGGCTTACTGTATAAGAGTGATGAAGTGCAAGCTGTTAATGTTTCCACAGTTAGTCTGACAATGAGACACTCTTAACATGAGTAACTGATTTGCTAGAAATAGCAGTCAAATCTCCCTAAACTCACACACTACTGTCTTAAAAAAGGATTACAGCTGGAACAGCTTTGATCATAGGTCCTTTTAGATAAAGTTGACTTGAGGCAAACAACAATACACTAAACTAAATGACAGTCTAAACCCTGATAAATTTTGTCATAAGAAATTTTAATACAGTAATTACTGTTGGAGAGGAACTGTCTAATGAGAAGACAGCATCCATAAGAAAATTGCTGTAGAGGAAGCAACAAGAATTAGTAAAAAATATTTCTGAAGAGAAGGCAACTTCCATGCAAAAAAGTCGTTTGTACTCTAAAAGCAATTTTTACAGAACAGGAGAAAATCTCACAGAAGTGGTAATATTCACAGCTAAAGTTTTGCAAAACTATTACAAGCCAATAAGGATAAGTGGACATTACACCTGTTAAAGATAGCAGAAAAACATCCCATAAATAGCATCCTCTTCAAAAAAAGCAAAGGCACATCAGATAATGTAAACTATACCCCTCAAACATGAGATGGTAACAATTTGCTTTGATCAAGAACTAAACATCACAACCACTTCTATGAAAGCAACCGAGAGAGCAACTTTGTCAGAAGTATTTAAGTTCCACATGTTCTCTTGTTGCAAGAAGTTTATTTTTTTAATATTTTTCCCTTTTCTCTATTTTTAAATTTTAGAAGCAAATGAATTTCAGAAAATCAAGAAAATTCCAAACAGGCTCTCAGAATAATAGCAATTGTTTTTAATATAGGCACAAGGTCAGAAATTTAGAGGGATGAATTATAGTTGATAATATCAACCCATTACTTGACTGATGCTATACTTTATCTATTTGAAAGGATGAAAGGATAAGAGGCAAAAGTTGATCTTGGCAAAATTTAAACTATAAAGAACTGGAAGGAATACCACAAGGCAATTTTCTAAAGCTCTAATAATTCCACCAATCTACTACACCCTAGTAATATCAATAATAATCAATACAGTAGGGATAAGACCCTTTGTAAAGCTTCAGTTGTAAGTCCTACAAGTAGAATGGGGGAGAGATGATGACTGTGTATGAAGTCAACCAGATGGTCATCATAAACTATACCCAACAAGGGCCATGTGATGGATATCTTTCAAAACAATGCACTCACTAAAAGATGAGAGAGAAATAGCAACACCTTTAGATTGCTGGATTTCATCAGATGATAATGAATCATAACTAAGCAAATCTTTAATTAGTTACTAAGTTAATGACAAGCAGAAAGAAAATTCAGTTTTTATGTACAAAATAACAAACTTACTTTATAAATCGAAATATATATATATACACACATATATATATATAGATTAGCTGTCACACACAAATAAGTATGAGCTGAAAGCTTGAACCATGCTTTTGCTAATTGTTTTAGGTGCCTTTGTAGCAGTAAGCAGACAAAGGTATGCATGTATGCGTGTGTGTATAGTGTGTATACACACACAGACACACACACATATATATATATGAACAAACAAAAGCAGAAAAGTGAGAAACTCAAACTGGCAATGAAATGAATCATCAACTTGGAACAAATAAATAGTCTCTACACGCACTGAGTACATGCTATTCCATTTGTACACCCAAACATATATATATATATATATATATCATAGACACACTTACATACATTTGTACATGCAATTATGTTGTTTGTGTGTATTGAACATATATACATGGATATACATATGTATGCATGTGTGAATTTATAAACATGTAAACACACACACACATCTCAAAAGTAAATAGACACACCCTCATTCTACTGTTTTATCTTGATGGACACCAATCGTTTGTATGATGCCCAAAAAGGATTATATTATTAAAAACTGCACAAAGCAAGACTACTAATTACTAGATTAAGTAATTAAATGCATCAAATAACATTATTTTGTTTCTAGAAATAAATCTTTTTCAAATATGGTGTCTATTTATTTTTAAGAAATGTGTGTGTATATACATATATATATACACACACATATTCACACATTAAGCTGGACAATCAATCTTTATTTAAAGTGGTGCACTAGTCGCCCTGTTCTCTGTTGGGGTCCGTTTAATGTATCTAAAGAGACAAAGTGATAGTACAAGACCACATATCTGGAAAAGAAAACAAAAAGAAAAACAAATAAAATATAAAAAACACAATGACTGGTATAGCTTATTTTATCAATTTTGGGTGGGATGAAAAGCGAAGTTGAAGTCAGTGGAATTGGCACTGAGAATGTAAAGAGTCAAAAAAATTCTGCAAGGCATTTTTGTCTGACATGAACTGTTCTCTCCAATTCACTGACCCTATAAAATAATACTTTCTAATTTTGGCACAAGGCCAGCAATTTGTTGGGAGTGGGTAAGTTGAATTACATCAACCTTAGTATTAGACTGCTACTTTATTTTTATTGATCCTGAAGAGATGAAAGGCAAAGGTCTTGGTAAAATTTGAACTCAGAATATACAGAGTTAGAAGAAATGCTGATAGGCATTTTTGACCAACATGCTAACAATTCTGCCAGCTCACCACCTTCATAAAAATCCTTTCTACTAAAGGCACAAGGCCTGAAATTTAGGGTGAGAGGTTTTATTCAATTACATCAACCCCAGTGTTTCACTAGTACTTAATATATCAACCCCAAAAGGATGGAAGGCAAAGTTGACCTCGGCAGAATTTGAACACAGAAAGTAGTGACAGACGAAGTACTGCTAAGCATTTAATCCAGCGAGTTAATGATTCTGCCAGCTTACTACCTTCATAATAATAATAATAATAATAATAATAATAATAGTTTCAAATTTTGGCATGAGACCAATAATTTTAGCGAGAACTTGCTAATCAATTATATTGACCCTAGTGCTCAACTGGTACTTATTTTATCAACCCCCAAAAGACCTAGTCTAAGAAAGCCAAAATGGTCTACAGGAAGTGACCGCTTCACCAGACAAACCCTTAAAGAGAAAGGGTATCAAAACCTAGAGGAAATTACTTCTGGACACAAAGTGCATGAAAATGTGGCACCCATGGGTAAAATTCTACCAGTCATTATAACTTTTGATACATCTTTATACACATTATTGTATTTCAATCAATACAGTGATTCTCTTATCAACCTGGGGAGTATGGAAAACCCTTTGCTTTACTGAGGAGATCTAATAAGGCTGAAACATGTCCAGAACTGCTCTTACTACTTGACAAGATTAGATTAATAGTAGTTATTAGGCTAATGTTTTCTTTTCGTTGCACAAATATCGTTAACTAATGAGATGAAGGTGTTGGACTTATGAATGTAGGATTCTGGTTATGATTCTCAAACCAAGTAGCATGTTGTCTTCTTGAGCAAAACATCATTTCACACTGTTCTAGTCCACTTAGTTGAAAACGAGTACCAGCAACTATGGAGGGTGAGGTTAACTCTGAGGTAGGTAGGCTTCTCATTCATGGAGGTGTGTTGTACTCTTGATCACATATATGCCGTGAAAGCTGGAATTAGCTCCAGCCTAATGGAATTTATAGGTATATGACAGATCTAAGACAGTAAGTATGAAGGATGTTACAAGGCATTTTCGTACATAACTCTTCTATGAAAGCTGACATTACACACGACGGTCTTATTCATAAATTCATTTAAATGATGTCTTAATACTCACCAAAACAATGGAGAAAGAAAAGCCAATCGCTAAAAGAATGCCAGCTTGATCCATCACGAATGTGTAGGCAGCATCATAGCAGCCCTGAAAGTAAACAGATACAGTGTGAGCAAGGAATTACCAAATGTTGAATAAACTTCCTCGTTGAAACCCAAATAGGAGGAATGCTGCTATAAATAGGGTTGGTTCTCACATTAGAATTACTATATCGATATTATACATGCAATTAAAAAGGTGGGAAAAGTCCCTCTAAGAGTGTTTGAAATCTAAGCTAATAAGTAAGGGGGATAACTCCAATAAGAATAAATCCAAGAAGGGTTGTGGTGCACCTGAGCACTGTATACAATAATTTCATTATATTCAAATTAAGGGCAATATAGGCAATGCAATTGAGAGTGGGTCTAGTCTTTAAAGCCGGCAGGTGAAAAATAACACACTTTAACCAATTGTATATATTTTTCGTTTTATTCATTTATTTTTACGACTGGATTTGTGGAGTGCAAAGAATTGGATTCTTCATGATGACAATGCACTCTGTCCCCTAACTCTCCCTACTCATAAGTTTCTTCCCCCCAAAACAACAAGGTATCACTACCGCACCTGCTGCCCTATTTCTAGATTTAGCATGTGCTGACTTTCATTTCTTCCCCAAGATGAAAATGCAGCTCAAAGGTCACCATTTTAACTCTGTTGATGAGATCAAGAGTGAATACTACTTCCAGACAGGATTCCAAAAGTGGTGGGAATTCTGGGACCAGTGTATTGCTGTATAGAGTGACTATTTCAAAGGAGATGATGCTAAAACTTAGATAAATATCGTAAGTTATTTTTTATTAAACACAACTAGTCCAGGAACTTTTTGATGCTACTTCATATTTTTCATTAGGACACATCACTAGCCAATAGTCCATATAAGATATATAATAGGTAAGATAGTCTAGTTAATGGTTTTGAGGAAGATAGCTCTATGTGTGTTAGATCAGGAACACATTTTGGGGATGACACTAACAGAATTTTTAAAAATGTAAAACTGGTTTTTGTTTGAGCAATTAGATTTTTTTTAATCACTAAATTTGGAAAAATTAAAACATATTTCTAATCTTTGTTACAGTTGAAATATTTTTAAAGAAAAAAAACATGAAAAAATAATTAGAGAAAGTTTACCTGATAAAATAAATAGTCATTTTTGCCACCTTCTGTAACAGCAGGTGGACCCATAGTGGTTTCTTGGCAGTGCCTCGTCCTAGTTATTCTGTTGACATGAATATTTTTACAACAGGAAACAGGTACGAACTTGATGGCAGTGTCTAGAGGAAAATATTGAGAAGAAGAATTTTACATTTTTTCCCCTAATTAGCATGGAAAAAGTGACGATAAAATAACGCCAGAGAATTTAATTTTTTCATTTCAACATCATCATTTCTTATTCATGCTAGCATAGGTTGAGCCAATCATTAATAGTCTCCTAAATGGATTGGAGGGTCACATCTTGTTTTTTCTTTTTTTTGCTTGGTTTCTGTGACTGGGCATCTTTCCTAACACAACAACTTTACAGAGTGTACTGGTTGTTATATATCATGACACCAGCATTAGAAGGGTTGTAATATCCATGACAAGACTAAAAGGTTTCCTCAACCCTATATCATTTACTCATAAACCACTTTAGAGCATGTGGTTATATTTGTTTATTTCAGTGGTGGCAGAATAACAAATTCTAGATGAACCTGTGTCATGTCAAGAAACACCAATAAGAGCAGTGGTATCCAATTCCCTCATCCACCAAAAGCCGACCATAGAGGGAGATAGGTGGGGAAAAAAAGACTATAGCTATCACTCACAAATGAGCATGACTTGATAACAAATACCATGCTTTCGCTAATTGCTTTAGGTGCTTATGTAGTCACAAACAAGCACAAACACTCTCTCAGACCTCCCTTGTAGTTTAAACAAAATAATGAAAAACATTAGAGATTGGTCAGTCACATAAGGAGTGTCTCATAATGTCTGCTTTGTTATGGCTAACCTGAAGCAAATCATGACCAACACTAGCTGATGCAGAAGCTTCAGTGCAATGGCTTGACCTGCTAAAATTAGCAATTAAATCTCACTTAAATAATACCTTAGCATCTCAAAAAAAAAAAGATACATCAAATCAGTGGACCTATAGAACATTATAGCACTACCACAACCCACCAGACAAAAAAAATGCACAAAGGCTTATAGCATTTATTGAATCAAGCTATAATACATAGATCTGCTTTAGGCTACTAGACTCTTGGAGCTCCTGGGCAACTGCCTAACAAGCTCAGGAGGCAGCACTGATTGCAAGAGGTATTTAAGTGTTCTACAGATTTCTAAATATACAATTCGGGGCTGCAGCAAATCTATGCTTGAGCATGTTAAAAGCCTTACTATTCGTAATTTTGCTATAAACAAGTATAACATAAAACAAGGTTTAAGTTGGGGTTTTTTTAGGTATTTTTTATACATTTTTCCTGAATTTTTTAATTGTGCTTTTTTAAACTAAGTGTACCAGTAATTATATTTTTATCTCCAGTGTGCCACTAAGCCAAAAAGATTATGATGCACTTTAGCCAGCTGTTACTCACAAGTGAAGTGGCTTAGTAGTACATACCATGCTTGCTGGAGGTGCCTATGTTGTTGCAACCAGACACACACACACACACTCATTCCCTTGGCCCCCTCACTTATGACAGCAGCAGCATACCCAGGATGTGACAACAGGAGAGAGAAAACAGTACCAGTAGACAGTAACATGGTGAAATGGTGTAACCTGATCAAAAACATGTACCACCCAGTCCAGGAATTGAACCCATGACCTTATCACCCTAACTGCTAGGCCACATGCCTTCAGGATTGAGAACCACTGCATTAGAAAATGTAGTCCTAGATACTCTGTGTTTGAAAAAATTCAAGATAATCAAAAAGTCTTTGATGAGAGATAACCAACTTTAAGCCTAAACAGCAATAACTAAAAACATTTCAAAAATTGTAAAAAGAAAAAAGGACCTCAGGACATAAACTGAGGCATTCACAAATTTGTGTACAAATAGATAAGCAGAAAATAAGAAATAGAGTTAAAAAGTATTATGTAAGAATACATGCTTACTGGCTTATGTAAATACACAGACATAACTGAAAGATACACAAACAGATCTACAAATATTTAACATGAAAAGAAAGGCACAGATAAAGACTTTAAAATATTTGGGGATTGTCATGTGTGTTGTGTGTGAATATGATTTTGTTGTATTATGTATGAAAAGCTGTAAGCATGGATATTCACAATAACATGGTCTAGAATTACATCCCACTGTACACCACACTGGACTGTCTTTATAATTTGATATGGAGTCAACATAAACTTTGAGTAAAATAGAGTAGAAAGAAACCGGGGAATCCTGTTGATTGGCTTATAACTGAGATGGTTTATAATTTTTTTTTTTTGGTGGGGGGATGTCCAGGGTTCTTTTCAATGATAGACAATCTCTTGCCCAAGTTAATACTACCAACCGTTTCCTGGATGCATTTAGCAGAGTCCATTCTGATCAGGTCTCCAGTCAAATTATAAACTACAAGTTTCTTCTTTCTTCCCTTCTACAGCCTCAAAAATCCTAAAACAAAAAGGTCAGTACTTTCTTCCCTGCTACAGTTTCAAAGGTTCTATAAAGAGATTATTGTTTCTTCTTGTTTTCCCAATATTCTTGGAAGCCCTGTAAAAGGTCAGACATTTTCCGTCCATTTCCTCAATACAGCTTTGAAGACTCTACAAAGAGGCCAGAGTTTCTTCTTTTACTTGTTTCAGTTGCAAAACTTCAACAAAAAGCTTATGACTGCCATTCTTCTATTTTTCTGCTACAATTTCCAAGGACCAGTAAAGTTCAAGATTGCTTCATTTTCCAGACTTGAATATAAGGGTTGTCAGTTCTCTCAACATAAGGGTTGTCAGTTCTTCTGTTTCTTCACTACAATCTCAAAGGCCCTAACCAAGAAGAGACAGCTACTGTTCTTCTTCAACTTATCAAATCACAAAACATTGAATCAGAGATCTAAAGATGACCAAGTTAGCAATACTATCTACCTACCTAGGTCGTCCCTCAATACTTAGCAGTTTATAACATGTCCAAAGTGTTGTAATAAGGAATATACAAACCAGGACATTTAACTCTGAATAACCAGGTTTACCTAGTCCTAATAGGTATCATAGGGAGGTAAAATTCTCTGTTGCAACATTGCAGACCTAATGAATGTTTAGCTAATTGAGGTGTTAGTTCAATTTTCTCTTTAGCCAAAAAAATATGTTCCCTGTACAAGCCTCACATCTGGTGAAAGATTTATCTGACAACTTCCTTGTATTATTGGTAACCAGAACTAAACACTGGTCCTAGTCCTATCATACCGTGTGATAAAAAAAGGAAGAATCAATTTTAATTTTCAACTGATTTAAGGCAGTGAGTTGGCAAACTTGTTAGCGGGCCAGGAAAATGCTTAGTGGCATTTCGTCCATCTTTACGGTCTGAATTCAAATTCTGCCATGGACAACTTTGCTTTCATCTTTTCAGGGACAACAAGTTGAGCACTAGGGTTGATGTAATCAACTCCTCCAAAATTGCTGGCCTTGTGCCAAAATTTGAAACCAATATTCAGCTAATTCAAATCTCAGCCCATTTAGGAAGAATCACTGATGGTTTGTACTGAAGCACAGATAAAAGACTTATTTCATGACAAGAGAAAAAATTAAAATAAACCCCCTAAAAATACAGACAAGAATGAAATTTTAAGCCAACAAGAATATTCTACCATCTTGAACAAAAGCAGGGATACATTAGATACTATAGTCTTTGATAATCCTAAAAATTAATGGGGATGGTCACGATTATAATGTCCTTAATTATTATCTGTTTGGCTACAGTTGATCTGGGGTCACACAACATCATCAATAGGATTTACTTTTCCTTCTATGCAAAAGAGTTTATTTTCAACAAAACATCAAGAAAAATCAAAAAACTTACTGGGTTGGTCACGGTACCAGCGAGATTCTCTGTATATTTCCCAACCTCTTGAATCTACTCCGCAACATTCCAACTGAAGAAAGATTAAATCAAAAGATAGGTGTAAATAATTAAGCATAACAAAATATAATTAGAGAATTACTTAGATAACTAATTAAATACTGATTAAGCTAAAATTAATTACAGAATATATCTACAATACTTATGTGGTGTACTTTTGCTAAGTTCGATTTACTGTGCAAACCTTCTGTTTGCCGAAGTGTAGCAGAAATAATAAATATGGTTGCTGAAGAGTCACAGATACAAGAAGCTAAGATGCTGTCTTTGAAGTGGATCTAAATACCCAGACATTCTTTGGTCACGATTATTTTATTTGTCACAATGGAAGAACAATATTGTTGGTAGGTATTGACATCATAAAACTTTTTAAATATGCTACTAGAACCCCCCACACACACACACACACACATATAACTTTTGAAAACATTGTGGTAGGAAAAACATAGACAAGGTCAATTCATTGTGTTGGAAGAGCATAAAATTAGATCAAGTGTAAATTTATGGGTAGGATAATCATGGGTTACATTTTCAGACCATAGTTTTGTTCAATCAGTCTTTTGGTTTTCTACTTTTTTTTAATCACGAGGTCCTTGATCAGACCCTCTCTATGACACCATGAACACTTTGAAATTATATTTCCAGTCATATAAACCACACTGAATATTATTTTAGCAAGTTTAAAGCAGTTTCTTTTGTGCTGTAAACTATTTACCATATCCGCGGTACCACCACCACTTCCCTTCATGCCCTAAGCATGTGCTTATTTTACTTAATCGTTAATCCAGTGTGGTTGCTTTGGTTCATCTATCTTTGAATGGTTAACAAAACCAGCATTAAAAAGACAAATTCAGTTACAAGCTGAACATTTGAAAGGATAAGTGATATCAATAGGACTTTGTTTATTTGCATGACATTTCAAATTCTTTGCATGTTTAAATGCAAATTTTCTTCCAAATGCACGGATACATTGCCTTACTTCCCTGGGCATGGACACATTGAAACTCCGACGTCTGGCAGCTGACTTGGCAGACACCCATAAAATTATTAACCATCTTACAAACAATAACTCTGAGCACTTTTTCAAACTCCACCCATCTAACACCCGTGGGCATATTTACAAAGTCAGAAAACAGCACAGCTCCCATGACTTCAGGAAACATTTTTTCATGCTGAGAGTTGCTGAAGCATGGAACAAACTGCCGGCATCAGTTCTTAGTTGTCGGAGCACTGCATCCTTCAATACTTCCATGCTTTCTGAGATTCGCCAACACTACACCTGATTTCCTCCCCTCCATACACATGCAAGCATGTATCTGACTCATATACTGTTCACTTTCCAGACATTTGTACATTACTGCATATACTTTATACACACTTTTGACAAGTTGTGGTGCACCTGAGCACTGTATACAATAATTTTGTTATTGTTATATATCGAGTTTAGCTTTTATCGATGATGTTTTATCAATTGCAATAATTTCCCAGCATTCCAAAATTTTCCCCTTTTCCAGATCACATCTGAAGGAGTATTTCTATCTCGACTTCAAGTTTGTAAGTGGGCATTTTCCCAGAAACTAGTTCTCCATTGAATAGACACTTTGGAACATTTTCATCTTCATTAAAAACAATATACAAAGTCATACATTGAAGTGATAATAAGCAACTGGACTTCAGCCACTTATTCCTTTTCTTTTTGCTTCTTTGGTGGGGTGGGGGTAATTTCACTTCATTGCAATGTTAATGCCTTTAAATGAGTCCTGAATATCACAGTTTTGAATTCATCTTTCCTCTAATATTTACAGGATTTATGCCTATAAATTTGGCACAAGTCAATAGAAGTATGGTCTCTGCTAGGCTAACTTGCTTTTCATATACTACTTTGATATTAAGTCATGAAAAGCGATGCAATGTCATATGGGGCAAGTAGTGTGCATATATATTGACTACAGATTGCCAAGATTGAGCAGAAATATGATCAACAGCATTCCATTGATTCTTTTCACATATTATCTAGTATGTCCTTCCATAACTGGGGCCTGATTAAAGAGAGATATGGCTGCTATATTTAGCAGGTTCAGAGGCTCCTACATTAGCTTGGCTGTGTGGTGTTGTGTGTATTTTTGTGCTCTTACCAACATGTTATTCATGAGTGATTTGCCAACACTTACCCTTTCTTGTGTAAGATCCCAAGCTTTAGTGACGGCCCTGTTCTCTGCATTTCGTTCAATATCATTACCATATTGCTTTATCAGAGTTTCTCCCATGGATTTCGACATGACATCTTCTAACTAAAATAAATGACATAGTTAAATTAATAATAACAACAATAATTTCTGATTTAAGCACACAAAACTAGCAATTTTTAGGGGAAGGGCAGTCAATTACCACAATAATTGACTGGTACTTTATTGATCCCAGAAGGATGAAAAGCTAAACATTGAATGTATAGAGCCACAATAAGTCATGCATGATATTTTCTCTGATGTTGTGATACACAATTTTGTTGTAAATTGGGCAAAAATAACAGAATCAATCCAGTATCCAATACATGACAGCTGTCTACTGTATTGGGCTTTAACCAAAGAAAGCAAATGCGATCTTGATGTCTGTATAGTAATAGCCACTATAAATGTTGGTTGGGTGGTTGGTTGGTTTCTCCACTCATACTTTAGACTATGTGTGTGTGTGTGGAGAGAGAGAGAGAGAGTATAAAAGAAAGATACAGGAGAATTAATATAAGAGGTGCAATATGACACGTTGTGGTGCACCTGTGCAGTTGTGGTGCACCTGAGCACTGTATACAATAATTTCATTATTATATAAGTTATTATACATCAGACAGACAGACAGAAGAGAAGGACAAGGGAGTAAATGACACAGGAGAGAGAGAGAGAGAGAGAGAGAGGAATGAAAGTGCAATAGTTCAAAAAGTATAAAAATAGAAATAAACATTATAAAACAAAGTAGTGAGAGTAAAAGGCATTGCCAACAAGAGACAAGTCTACTCATTGCAGCAGCACGAAATTCTGGAGTCTTGGAACAACTAAATTCTTCAAAGGCATTTTGAGCTGCTTGGTTGTTGAAGGCTCTTGTTGTCAAGATGCTAGAAAAAGTAGCTATTATTCAGAAAGATACCTGTGGAATAGGCTGGGTGAGGGAGAATTTTGGGGGCATTGTGTATTGAAGTCCACATTATTTAATATGTCCCTTTCTTTACAAGACATTCAGATGTGTGTAATTTGATGGATATTTGGCTACTATTTCTGACAGTTTATGTGACATTGTAGTAATGTCAGGTACAGTCCAAGCAAGCTGTGTGCAGATTGCTTTCTACTAAGTTTTGACGTGTCAAAAGGTTTTGATTGCCACAGATGGTGATCACAATTTTCAATTCTACAAAATGTGTTGGTAGTAGAAGGAAAGGGCAATTGGTACGTTTTGTATATGAAGGATAACAGTTCAGTGAGGAGGTACCAAAAAATTCAAGTACAAGAGTGTAAAAGAGGGAATAATCAGAAACACAGAAAGAAGTTGTGAAAGCTAATCTCAAGAAATGAAACTAGATTTGCAGTTTGGCTCAGTGGGAGCCTAAAAATGTATCTAGTCTTGACCATCACATTATTTTCTCGAGTGCTGATGCATTTTGAACCGTATTCAATGTGTTCTTCACTTTTCATGAATGTTAGAACAAAGACCCATCCAAACCCTGACAGCATGAGAAAAAACAAACATAAAATGAGGATGATGCATAAAGATATCTTACCTCTCCACGGAACACGACAGCCAAAATAGAAGCAATTACCAGGAATACGAAAATAAACAGTAATATTATGAAATACTGAAATGAAAAAATATTTTAACAATTAGAAACAAAGAATAAAAATTATGTATTTTAAAAAACAAACTACCACAAAATAATAACAAACATGAATTATTAAAAAATATTTACTATCTCTGAGATGTTCCATTTAAAGACTAGTTTGAATTTTCTTTAGTTAAACTTCATATTCCTTATATTTCTAAGGCCAAGGAAAATTTCTATTTCATGAGACTGGAGCTCAAATGAGTTTCCAAGGTTATTAGGTGACCTAAAGTACAAAACTTTCTCCTGGACAGGATGTCCATCAGTTGCAAGGTTAACCCCCAAGTCAGGGCCAGCCCTAGGGTTGCTGGCAGCCTGGGCAAGCTGAACTTCAGTGTGTACAAGCTGACAGTTGTGAAAATTTCTTTGTCTTTGTCATGCCTCCTTGGTACCCCAAATATATATATGTGTGTGTGTGTGTGTGTGTGTGTGTGTGTGTGTGTGTGTGTGTGTGTGTGTGTGTGTGTGTGTGTGTGTACTGCCATCATCACTTCATAACCGATGTTGGTGTGTTTGCATTCCCATAACTTAGCTGATCGGCAGAAGAGACTGATAAAATAAGCACCAGGCTTACAGGAAATAAGTCCAGGGGACGATTTCTTCAACTTAAGGGCAATGCTCCAGCATGGCCACAGTCAAATGACTGAAACAAGTAAAAGTATAAAATACCAGAAGAATGTTCCGTACCTCTAAACCAAGAAAGTTCTTTGAATATGTACGATGTATTTTAAGGTTAAATAGTAATTCTGTTTACGTTTACATAACTGAAATATTTTGGTTGGATTATATAGTTATCGGTTTTACACTTCTTTCTATATTCTCTAACTGTCACAATATAGAAACATTTCTCATGGCACCACAACACAATTTACAGACGCTTACATTTTTTATGTTTTCCGTGAAGTTTACACGGGTCCAGCTAGTAATAATAATAATAATTATAATAATAATAATAATCCTTTCTACTAAATGCGCAAGGCCTGAAAATTTGTGGGGAAGGGACTATTTGATTACATCAACCCCAATGCTCAACTTGTACTAATTTCAACCCCAAAAGGATGAAAGGCAAAGTTGGCCTCAGCAAAATTTGAACTCAAAAAACATAAAGAGAGATGAAGTGCCAGTAAGCATTTTGCACAGCATGTTAACAATTCTTTGAAATAATAACAATTCTATCCAAATCTGGCACAAGAACAGCAATTTTGAGGAGGGGTGCAAGTCGATTACATCAACCCCAGCACTTGACTTTTACATTATTTTAGGGGCTGAGTGAAAGGCAAGGTTGGTTTCAGTGGGATTTCAGTATTAATCATCATCATCATCGTTTAACGTCCGTTTTCCATACTAGCATGGGTTGGACAGGGTCTGGGAAGCCAGGAGGCTGCACCAGACTCCAATCTGATCTGGCAATGTTTCTACAGCTGGATGCCCTTCCTAACGCCAACCACTCCGTGAGTGTAGTGGGTGCTTTTTACGTGCCACCAGCACAGGGGCCAGAGGAGGCTGGCAAACAGCCACGATCGGTTGGTGCTTTCTATGTGTCACTGACACAGGCGCCATTCAGGCGGCACTGACATCAGCCACGTTCGAACAGTGCTTTTTACGTGTCACCAGCACGGGTATCTTAACTACAATTTCCATTTGATTTTTATTTTGATGTTGGTGTTGATGTACTTGACTCAACAGGTCTCCTCAAGAACAGCGGGTCACTCTACGATCCAAGGTTAGCACAGCAGGCCGTCCTGCGAGCCATGAACTCACTTCATTTGTTGGGTATTGATTGGTACTTTATTTTACTGACACCAAAAGGATAAAAGGCAAAGTTGACCTCAATGGTGTTTGAATTCAGAATATAAAGAGCTAGAAGAAATGCCACTAAGTATTTTTTTGTCTGACACATTAACAATTCTGCCAGTTCGCCACCTTAATAACAATAAAGGCATCAAATTTTGGCACAAGGCCAACAATTTTAGGGGAAGAGCGTAAGTTGATTGATTACATTGACCCCAGTACTTCACTGGTACTTATTTTACTAAACCTGAATAAATAAAAAGCAAAGTTGGCTCGGCAGCCTTTGAACTCAAAACAGGAAAAGCTAGAAGAATATTTAGGGACTGGTATAATCATCTCCCAGTATCACTTAATAAACTCAGTTAAAAGAATGATAGTACAACCTCTTCAGTTAGCAGTAGTGTCTTTTGCAGACAATTTATATAAACTGATATATTTACTATTTTGAAAATGAAAAACGCCTTTACTCATAACGGAAAAGTAAAATGAATAGTAATTAGCAAAGACAATTGAAATAAACAATGTAGGAGATATGAATCAGGTGTTAAAATGTTTTGCAATTATAGAATCTATTTTTAAGTTGTTTTCTTAACACAAATATACTTAAACCAACATCCTTTTGAAAATTCTTCCAACTAAACATCAGCAGTATTCAAAACCGAGATATTCAAGTAAGTGCAGACTTCTAACGTGTTGTAGACAAGACTTCATATTAGTAACACTGTATCTTTGCTTTGAAAGAATTTTGAAAGAGTACCTGTTTGAAGATATTTATATTATCACAATAGCAGCTTAAAAAATAGACTATAATTGGAAAAGATTTTTACAACACCTGAATCATATTTCTTACATTATTTCTTTTATCTTTTTTTCTTTCCTGCCTTTAGCCCTCCAACGCGGAGTATAGGCCACTTATAGTTGAATTCCATGTCGCATAATTTTTTGTTTCTGTACTTATACTCTGCCATGAATGTCCCCCTTTCTCTAGTTCCCTTTGTGTTGACCTACTACCTCTCCTTCTATATCCATCCAGTTTCCACTGTAAAGCACTTTTCGCTACATTTGGTGTGTCTTTTCTAATTGTGCTACCAATCCACTTCCACTTTTTCTTAAATATTTGCTCCCTAATCGAAACTTCATTTGTTCTTTGCCATAGCTCCATATTGCTTATGTGTTAGGGCCATCTACTTTTAAGTATACTGCACATCACCTGTTGATGAATGATTGTAATTGCTTATTTTACTTAACTGTTGTTCGCCATGTCTCAGCCCCATGCAATAACACCGCTTTTACATTAGTGTTAAAAATTCTTATTTTGTCCTTTATTGAAATTACACTTGCGCTCCATACTTTTTTTAACAGGTGAAAAGCAGTCCTTGCCTTACTTATTCTCATCTTAATATCTTTTATCTTTGCCAGCTCACATAAAAAAGCACCCATGCTGGTCAATATTAAAAGCCCCTGTATCAGTCCACATAAAGAGCACCTGTAAAAGGCACCTGTGCCAGTCCACATGAAAAGCACCCAACACACTGTAAAGTGGTTGATGTTAGAAAGGGTATCCAGCTGTAGAATCAAGTCAAGTCAGACTGGAACCTGGTGCAGCTCTCCAGCTTCCCAGCTCTGGTCAAACCATCCAACTCATGCCAGCTTGGAAAATGGACATTAAATAATGATCATTATAGAGCAAGGCATTTTTACAGGCCTAAAATTCAGCATATACTGACAATAATTTCTTGAAATTAACATAGATACAGACATGACCATAAGTTCCTTTTGCAGCCACATGGTCTAAGGTTCAATCCAACTGCATGGCACTTTGGACAAGTGTCTTCTATCACAGCAAACACACACTTATTCATTTTTTAATGTATGTTTTTCCATGCTTGCATAGATTGGCCAGGAATGTGAGACAAGGTTTTTAAGGCCAAGTGATCTTGTTGTCAATACTTACACATTTTGAAATACACACACACTCACTCACATTCAAACACACACACACACACTCACATTCAAACACACACACACACTCACTCGTGCACATAGACAAGTGTATATGTGTGTGTGATTTTGTTTATGTGCGTTTTTACATTCGACACTACTTGAAAAAAAAAAACTTGTTCCTTAAAGGTGTGATAAATAGAAATTACTATAATAAGGACCAGACTTAAAAATCAGTACTGAGGTCAACATAGTCAATGAAAAACATCCTTCAGGACAGCACCATATCACAGGCAGATTCTAGACACTGAGATAAAAGTAAAAGCATAAAAAGACAAATTAAAGCCTTAGCTATCTTTCATTTAGCTAACTATTTTTGGTACTTCTAAATATTCCAAGTGCACATTTGTTATTGTTATTTTCTCAAAGCTGCAATACCAGAAGAACTGGTAAAGCTGTCTCAGGGTATAGACATAAAGGGTCATCACAATGTATAAGGAGAACCACCAGTACAACACTATTGATTTTGCTACTCCACTAATAGTCAAGTACTAGAAGGAAGGTTCGTGGTAATTATCTAATCAACTATACCTTCCTTCAACATTTCTCACCTGCCCATCTTAAAAATCTATCATGAAATTGTTGTGCAGTGAGTGCAACTGGAAGGAGTGAAGACAGTCCTTCTAGACCTGAGAGAATGACAGCTGGGAAGTTGGGAAAAGGCATTTAGTCAGAACAAGCAGAACCAGAGTAATGCAGGATCTGTGGAAGTTCTTTGATTGGTCCTAGGTAGCACTCCACCTCTCTGGGGACTACCACACATTTGTGCATTGGGTATGCTATTATTCCTTTTTTTTATCTCATTCATCTGATTTCTGTGGAAATCAGTACATTTTATGAAGCTTGTTTCTGTAATGACCGTTTGTCACTGCCACCTTTATGACACTAAAAAATAAAAAACCTCATGGTATTTCTTCTGGCTCTTTATGATCTGAGTTCAAATCCCACCAAAGTCAACTGTGTCTGTCATGTCTCTGGGGTCTATAAAATGAAGTACCAGGCAAATAACATACATATGGTACCAGGCTAATATAATCAACAGTTACTCTCCCAGACATTTCTGGCTTTGTGCCTATGAAAGAGATGATTATTATTGTTTATATTAATGAAATAAGGCATATTTATCCAATAGGGATGGTTTATTATTATCATTATTATTATTATTATTATTAGGCCTTGTACTTTTAGTAGAAAGGGCTATTATTATTACTACTACTACTATTATTATTATTATTATTATGTTTATTTGTGTTGTTATTACTATTTTAGTAATTCTTATAATCATTAATATCATTTTAGTGAGGGCATCATGGTGGCAAAATCATTAGCTTGCTGGGTAAGATGCTTAATGGCATTTCATTCGTCTTTATGTTCTGAGTTCAAATTCTGACATGGTCAACTTTGCCTTTCATCCTTTCAGGGTCAACAAATTAAGTACCAGTTGATCACAGGTGTCGGTGTAATCAACTAGTCCCCTCCCCTAAAATTTCAGGCCTTATGCTTATAGTAGAAAGGATTGTTATCATTTTAGTTATTATCATTACTATGCTAGTGTATACTAATTTAGTAAGTAGGTATTTTATCTTGAGGTTTCATGATAACAGGTCTCCTCAAATCTGAAGAATCTAGTCTGAGACAACCTGCAAGACCCATGTGGCCATGGGTCTTGTAAGTTGTCTCAGACTAATAAGGTTGATCTGGATAGTGTTTCACATTTACTAAGGAATGCTCCAGGTTAACATACATTTTCGGCATAACCAAAACAGCATCACAAAGACTCTTCAACTCCCAATAATTACTGACTCTCTACTAAGCTCAGGTAAAACCCACAATGGGGTACTACACCAACATCTGGGACAGAACTGCAGCTACATAATACAAATATGTTAGGTTGTGTCCAAAGAAAGGCCATTCAACTAATTGGTATGACATGTTGCTCTGTCACTTTTAACTCTCTCATCTCTCTTTCTCTCATTTCCTATGTTGTATCCAACCCACCAAACTAGCTCTGATGCCCAACCCTCCTTCAATAGAACACTGACCCCCTATAATTTCATCCTAGCATACATTTTTTCTTCATTCTTCAGTTGCTAACTTGCGTACAAGAAGAAAATTAACCATGATTTCATGGGTCTCAAAAAGCTTTTGAAAGCCATGAACATCACTCCTTCCTCCAAAGTAAACCATTGATTAAAAAATAAAAATAACTGATATCTGTAGATATTGAATTAACCCTGGTATACTACCAAAGCTGCAAAATCATGCAACAAATCAACCATTACTGCACTACCAATAAAACTAAAATGTAAAGATTACTTTGTTTTGTTTCTTCAAGATACAGAAAACAAAATAGGTAAAAAAATCTTCAATTTTTTTTGTTTTTTAATAATACAGTAAAGAAGGAACAAAATTGGCTAAAATACATTTTTTGTTTACAATTAGGCAAAAAAAAAAAAAAACAGAGGGTGTGAATATTATAGATTATTCAAATTTTTTAGCTATATATATTTCTACATTATTCCTACTTTATATTTCCTATACATTTTATAAAAATAATATACCAGTAGTTTAACCCTTTCATTACCAACCCAGCTGAAACTGGCTCTAGCTCTGAGTACAAATGTCTTGTTTTCATAAGTTCTGAATTAAAATCTTTCACCAAACCTGAGTCACAATTTATGTTCCTGACACTAGCTGAATGATAACTAAGTTATTTTACTAAAATCTTTGTTATATTTAAAGTAATTGAAAGAAACACAGAGCATCTCAAAATAAATACAGTAACGAAAGGGTTAAAAAAATGACTTTTTAGAAAGCAAATGAAAATAATGTACAAGTTTTTTGTACATTATTGTCATAAGACAGTTTCTTTTTCCCACAGTATGCTAAATGCAAGTACTGTTTATTTCTTTCTGCCTGGCATGTACATGCAAATGGAGATGTACAATACCTAAATGACAGAAACCTTGATGGGGTTGAGTATTTGGCTGATGATCATTGTATCAATTCTTACTCACAAGTTATTACCTTCCAAGATAAAGTTGTCTGCACTAAAGCATAGTCTTGTCTCTCCAAACACATTTTATAGAGACACATGCGCACACAAACATGCATGAGGGGGATAAAAAGTGAAAAGGAAGTAACTGACTTACTATAAGGACACCAAATCGCATTTCTCTCCAGGAAGTGACACATCCTAAAATCGATACCAAAGTGATGACAATACCAGATATGATCATCATATATGATGCTGATGAATAGAGGTTAGAACCAATGATATCTGACATGAAGATTCTGTCCGTAGCAGTCCATACTCCAATTGCAAATGTCACCAAACCCGCAATCTGGAAAATTATTAAAAAAAAAAGTAAAACATAAATAAATCATAAGATATAAAGATAATATGAAGAAATGTACAGAAAGAGAGACTGGAGAAGCAGAATGGAAAGGATGAATGCGGAGAGAAAGCGAGATGAGCAGACATGGAAAGTAAGCTTAGATATGTGTTTATGATCCCTTCCAGCACTTCTGAGACTGATGACAGTAAGAGAAGAAAAGAGATGCCCAAGGACTACATTTAGGTATTAAACTGGGTAATGGGTTAAATCAGGCATGGGAAACCGTTTTTGTGAAGTAGGCCACATGGGAGATGGTTCATCATTAAGCAGAGTGTAATACTAAAAAAAAAATTCAAGGTAAATTTTCATTAGGCATACCTTTCAGAAAATCCCATGGGCTACAAGTTTTCTATAACTGGGTTAAATCTACCACCCAAAAACTGAAATGTCCCTCTGATGGGCTTCTACACAGTTTCCATCTACCAAATTTCACTCATGAGGCTTTGGTTGATTCCAAATTGTGGTAGAAAAGAAGCAAAGTGCAGAGAGCAAACATGCCTATATACTCAACAAGTGATTTATGGTATGGAAATACACCAACAACAAGATTTTAATTCCTGACTTGAGGTTCTTAAATTTTACCTCCTAATCATACAGCTAACAAAATATTTAATTTATTGTAGCAAAGTTTGAAGACTTCTTTTTTAGTGGCAAAATATAAACATTTTCTCTTTGTTTGCTGTGTGTGTGTGTGTGTGTGTGTATGTGTGTTATTTAGCCAAATATATTAACCCTTTCAATACCAATGTACCACAGATAACCTGATTCTTTGTTACAAAACACCACTGGTTTCAAAGCATTCATATTTAAAGTAAAACCAGCTACCATAATTTTATGTAAGAGCAGCCTTTTATGTGAAAAACAGCAGCTTAAATATGCCAATAGATGGAAAAATTAAATGTATAACTAAATTACTTCACATTCTCTATAATTTTTCAAAATTGATATACATGACAGGTGCTGGAGTGGCTGTGTGGTAAGAAGTTTGCTTCCCAACCACATGGTTCCAGGTTCAGTCGCACTGCATAGCACCTTGAGCAAGTGTCTTCTACTATAGCCACGGGCAAACCAAAGCCTTGTGAATAGATTTGATAGATGAAAACTGAAAGAATCCCATTGTATATGTATATATCTATGTGTATGTTTGTGGCTGTGTTTGTCCCCCACCACTTCTTGACACCTGGTGTTGGTGTGTTTACATGCCCGTAACTTAGCAGTTCGGCAAAATAGGCCAACAGAATAAGTACCAAGCTTAGATAAAAGTACTGGAATCAATTCATTCAACTAAAATTCCTCAAGGCAATGCCTCAGATGGCCAGAGTCTAATAACTGAAACAAGTAAAATATAAGAGATGAGCAGATGATAGACCTGATCAGTCAGAGATGAACAAAAGCTAAACAAACAACTACTACAAAACATAAACATAAATAACAAAATATACATCGTTATCCACCCAGTTAACAGCTGTAGGTTTTAATGTGCGACAAAGGTGGAAAGTGTGTGGTTGCAAAGGTTGAGCTCAAAATCTCTTGTGGAAGCGCCATCCAACCAAAATGCAAATATATGGGAAACTACCACCTGTGTCATCTCTTGTGAAAGGTAGGAGAGTCCAGTTTGCTGGACATTGTTGTAGAGCTGAAAAAGAGGTAATTTCTACTCTTCTCCTCTGGAAGCCATCTACTCGCAATACCAGAGGGCGCACACTCTCCTACCCTGATGTAATCTCCAGGGATACAGGCATCCAGCAACAGGACCTCCGTAATGCCATGATGGACCGTGAAGTCTGGCGTCGCATGGTAAATTCCATTGTCTCGACCACAGTCGAACAATGATGATGATTAATGTGCTGAGGCAGACTATACATATAACTGAGAAATCGTAATGAATGCTATGATACTTTGTGTTGGGCATCTTTGCCCAGAGGAACAGGACTGAGGGAAAATAAAGCTGAGAACATGTTATCCCAGGCGAAAATAAGACCGAAAATGGATTATCCCAGGGGAAATAAAACTGATAGTAGGTTATCCCAGAGGTAATAAAACTGTGATTAGGTTCTCCAAGATTAAGAATATATGTCATCTCAAGGTGAGAATATGATATCCTAGAGGAAGCAGAGTTGATAATATAATGTTCCAGAAGAGAGTAGACAGGAAATGAGTAATCCTAGAGGAAATAGAGCTGATAATAGGTTACCTCTGAGGAAATAGAGCTGATAATAGGTTATCTAAAGATTAAAATAACAAATGTGTGTTTGGTAGACAATATGAGATTATATTCCTACTTAACGAGCAAATGGCAGAATTAAGAGCAGTCAATAAAATACTCTGGTATTTGGTTATGTCCCTTTATGTTCAAAGTTCAAATTTCACCCAGGTTCACTTTACTGACCTTGGAATGATAAAATACAAAGTACATACATGGAGAAGGCAATGTAATTGATATACCCCTGATGGTCTCCATGCATGACTATAGCCAAACAACAAAAACAAGAAAAAAAGTCCAGTTTACAGAGTCAAGAATAGTAAATAAGTAAAATTATTTTTTGCTTCAAGAAACTCTCACTACCCACTCACACACTGTATCTCATGGCAATAAATAGTTTAAACATGAGGTATAGCCACAAGTAAGGCTGTGTGATTGAGACAAACGCTTTGTAACAATGTCTAAAACTACTGCACAGCACCTTGATCAAGTCTTCTACTGTCTTCCAATCTCTGATCCACTTCACTATATACAGCCTGTAACTTGGGCAATGGCCTTTGCTCCCTCTTTGTTACATCATCATCTTCTCTTCCTCTCTCTCTTTCTCCCCATCTGGGACAGCCATGTTTCTTTCTAATGCAGGGCACCTTTTCTGTCCCTCAGCATCATTCTCACCAGTTCAGAGATCTTAGCTAGCAAATTACTTGGTGACCTCACTGCTGCCGGTGCCACATAAAAAGCACCCAGTATACACAGTAAACTGGTTGGCATTAGGAAGGGCATCCAGCCATAGAAACTATGCTAGACAGCAAAGCTTGGTGCAGTCTTTTGACTTGCCAATTTCTGTCAAACCATCCAACCCATTCCAGCATGGAAAATGGACATTAAATGATGATGATCTTTTAATGTCCTTCTTCCAGGCTAACATGACTGGATATCTTGACAGGATTCAGCGGGTCTGGAGTCTGTTAGTGCTTCAAAACCCTAACCCTAACCTTTAGCTCAGTGGGGCAGTTAGGACAGAATTAGTCTTCACCTGTGAAAGGGTTCCACCTGTAATCTCTCCTCAACTATAGCCACTTTGAGCTGGTTTCAACTGATATGATTCTACTTGGAGACTTTCTTCAATTGTCTGAATTCCAAACCAAGCTTCTGCAGTAAATATCACACCATTCTAGCTGTCACAACAGCCAACTTCAATAAGACGCTACCCCTTGAGGAGTTGCTCATCAACCAAGTCCTGATATTTGGTTTTCTTTAGTTTCAATAAGTTTTCATTAAAACCAGGGAAAAGTAGACATAAAAACAAATGAACAACACATACACACAAACACATGCGTACGCACGTGTGTGTGTGTGTGCATGTGTGCGCGTGTGTGCATGTGTGTGTGTGTGTTTATGCTTACTTATGTAACTTAGCAGGTTAATAAGAATTAGGTTGATAAAATAAGTACTGGACTTGATATGATCAACTAAAAACTCTCAAAGAATAAAAAGAAAAGGTTAGTCAAATAAATTTACTGAAAAAACAAGTATAAAAAGGAATACTTACAAAAAACAGTATGTTCACTATGAAAAGAAAGAACTTTAAACCTTTCTTGCCCATTGTAAGATTTTTCTGTCAAATACAAAAGAAAATGAGGTTAAGTACAAACTTTAAAGAAGAAATACATTTAGATATTTACAAAAAAGTTTGTTTGGGTGATAGGAAATTTGAAAGTTTTATCAAATGCATACATGACAACCATCATCTTTCCTACTTTATAAATTCTTACATTTAAAAAAAAAATATTAAAATCAAACTAACACAAGGTCAAATTTCTTACTAAATATTAACGACATATCTTCAATGGGAGAACACCAACACTTCTTAAGGAATACCAATGAACACTCTTGGAAAAACACTGCTACAGTATTATAAAGATCACAGTTGTTTCAGAAGGTCTATAGTAAATAGGTGAATCTGCATTGATTTCATTGATAAGGATTCAGTCGTTCAATCAAATGAATTACCTGTTACTCTTAAATTAATATGTAAATGGCTGAACATTGAGCCAACATGTGTACCCCTTAAGATAATCATAAACCTAGGGGAGAATCACAGTGAGGTCATTCCTCCTTTTAAATTGTTCCTAAAATATTTGTCAAAATGTTAATTGAAAGAGGTCAGATTATTTTGTAAAGATGATTTTCAATCAAACTTTTTACAATGAGATCAACAAAAAGAGGTCGAGTTCTTTTAAACACCATTCTCTATGAAATAGGCTTTCAATCAAAATAAGTTTGCAAGTTTAAGTCCTATGGGAAAAAGAGGAATCTAACATTTCAGTGCTGTCCTTTCACCACAACCAAAATAAAGTTCTCCATTTCTGGTAAAATGATAGCATGGAAACATGATGTCTCTTCTTCCCATGACATACAAACTTATCCAAACTTGCAACCTTACTGTATAATTTAAGCTGATATAAGTTACTACCGCCAGTTTTCTTGGACCCTAACTGTGAAAAAGTATATAAGAAACAGTTAGTATCATCATCATCAACAACAGTCTCATCACACACCATGTCTCAACAACAATATCAAATAATACATATAGCAACACTAAGCAAACACTTAGCAGACATTTCTCAAAAATCAACTGCCAAAAACCACACACAAAGAAACAAGGAACATGAAAAGAAAAAGAGGAAGTGTACCTTCAGTCTAGAACAAGATTTTGATGCCTTCATTCCATCAGTCACCAACATGCAGTAGGGAACCCTAAAAATTCAGAGGCCTTAAGGCTAAATAAAAATCACAAGGACACATGTAAAAGACCTAGGGCATGGAGGAATTACTGCATTCACCAAGATCTGTAACTACTTCTATCAATTTTGTCAAATTCTCAGAATCTAGAAGCTGGGAAAATCTTAATCCTAAAGCCCAACAAAAACTTAAGTAGCATCATACAGACCTATCACCTTCTTCATATCCTAGAAAAGCTAGTCCATGGCTTCACTAACCCACACATCCCACTCTCCAAAACACAACATGGATTTAACCCACTACACTCAACCAACATGCTGCTCACAAACCTAACACAGAAAATGAAGGCTTCATCACCACCACCAAAAAAAAAAAAAAACCTCTCAGGAGTGGCTGTGTGGTAAGTAGCTTGTTTACCATCCACATGGTTCCGGGTTCAGTCCCACTGCGTGGCACCTTGGGCAAGTGTCTTCTACTATAGCCTCGGGCCGACCAAAGCCTTGTGAGTGGATTTGGTAGACGGAAACTGAAAAGAAGCCCGTCGTATATGTGTATATATATATCTATGTGTGTGTTTGAGTGTCTGTGTTTGTCCCCCTCGCATTGCTTGACAACCGATGCTGGTGTGTTTACGTCCCCGTTACTTAGCGGTTCGGCAAAAGAGACTGATAGAATAAGTACTGGGCTTACAAAAGAATAAGTCCCAGGGTCGAGTTGCTCGATTAAAGGCGGTGCTCCAGCATGGCCGCAGTCAAATGACTGAAACAAGTAAAAGAGTAAAAGAGATATGCTATCAACATTTTTAACTTCATTTTCTGCTATTCATTCATACAAAAAATACTCAATATTTCCTCAACACACACTGGCCAGCTTATCAGGCTGCCTAACTAATAAGGTGCACAGGAACACTTCCAGGGCATGCATTTCCCCAAATGGAGTACCACAGGGATTCGACCTCTCACTCACTCCTTTCAGCCTATTCCTACATGATCTTCCCACGCCACCAGACAAACAGCCCCTTATACTGATATCACACTCACTCCCTTCCATGACTCTCCAGACATTACTTTACAACTACTTCAACCATACTTAAATCACCTTGACATGGATTCCCCAGCAACAGGTTTAAAGCATCATCTACCAAATGTACTGTCCCCTTTACAGCAGTAACAGCAGAGAATATCAAATAAATTGATATAAGCGCAGGAGTGGCTGTGTGGTAAGTAGCTTGCTAACCAACCACATGGTTCCGGGTTCAGTCCCACTGCGTGGCATCTTGGGCAAGTGTCTTCTGCTATAGCCCCGGGCCGACCAATGCCTTGTGAGTGGATTTGGTAGACGGAAACTGAAAGAAGCCCGTCGTATATATGTATATATATAAGTGTGTGTGTATATGTTTGTGTGTCTGTGTTTGTCCCTCAAGCATTGCTTGACAACCGATGCTGGTGTGTTTACGCCGCCGTCACTTAGCGGTTCGGCAAAAGAGACCGATAGAATAAGTACTAGGCTTACAAAGAATAAGTCCCGGGGGTCGATTTGCTCGACTAAAGGCGGTGCTCCAGCATGGCCACAGTCAAATGACTGAAACAAGTAAAAGATTAGAGAAAAGATATCACATGTAGCAACATAAACATGCCACATACAGAAGATAGAAATACTAGGAGACACATGAAACTCTTCTTCCACAACACAGCAACACGATGCAAACGTACATAAAGCAATCAGAGGCACTACGTTTGTGCAGCAGAAACAACATCAATGGTACACAAGCAATACATTAAATCCATTATGAACCACATTGGTTGTACTTGGGTTTACAGTCTCTCCACAACAAACCACAAGGAACACAAAACTGTGCACTACAATTCATAACAGATTGCACAAAGACCTATTTCTTTACTACCCACAACGGGCTAAACACAGAGGAGACAAACAAGGACAAACAAACGGATTAAGTCGATTATAGCGACCCCAGTGCGTAACTGGTACTTACTTTATCGACCCCGAAAGGATGAAAGGCAAAGTCGACCTCGGCGGAATTTGAACTCAGAACGAAACGGCAGACGAAATACCTATTTCTTTATTACCCACAAGGGGCTAAACACAGAAGGGGCAAATAAGGACAGACATAGGCATTAAGTCGATTATATCGACCCCAGTGCTCAACTGGTACTTAATTTATCGACCTCGAAAGGATGAAAGGCCAAGTCGACCTCGGCGGAATTTGAACTCAGAACGAAACGGCAGATGAAATACCGCTAAGCATTTCGCCTGGCATGCTAACGTCTCTGCCAGCTCGCCGTCCACAACTACACAAAACTAACACAATGAAAGAAAAATATTAAACATGAAAGACTGTCTGGACATTCAACCATTACACTTCCTGTCATGACATGATAAAAACACCTTCAAACAGATCACACATCTACAACACGTAAGTATATTATCTATCCAGACAAATTTAAGAACACATCCACAGAGAATTAGCTGCAATGCCACTAGCCTCACTTCACATCAATCGTTGTACTGAGAGGAGATACTTAGATCAACAATGATAACTGCAGAGGAATAGATATTGTCACACTCTGAGGAATCCAGCTTACCTGCCTCTACTGTGAAGACCACCGAAATCTATGGACATACACGAAAATACTGGACAATGGACAGAAAAACATGTTCACATTTCCACAACTGCATATTTATAGGATTCCTCACCATTTGTCTGAGAATGCAGCAATCCTCATTTACAGAGAGGATATTGTATCACTACTAAGATGGCTCTGTGAATCGCAACTTGTCACTCCACCAGCTCCTTGTGTGCCATCAGAACAACAATGAGAGGCTTTATCTGGTCGTTTGACAAGCTAAAAGTAGCAGCCAAATCTCTCTTATATTACACTCTTGTATCTCAATAAAGAAAGGACACAAGAAAAAAGACAAGATGGTTATGGTTGGAATGCCTGATTTCAAGTTTGCTCGGTTACATCTGATTTGCAGCTAAAAGCAAATATTCAACCAACAACAACCACACAACAACACCATCACTACAACCAATGCTGCATTAACCATTAAGCAAAATAAGCATGTGATTAATGCATCAAGGGAAGGCGATCACTACAGAAACGGTAAATGGTTTACAGCATAAAAGAGATTCACTCTAAACTTGCTAATTTTCAAAGTAGTTTACATGATCAGAAATATAATTATGAAGTGTTCATGATATCATGGTGAGGATCTGATGAAAGACTTTGCATTTAAAAAGGCAGAAGAAATTTACATGCCACCGGCATTGGTCACGACTATGACTTCACGGGTCTTCTCGAAGGAGAGGAGCTTTCTCCGTCCGGGTTGCGGGTCCGTGGAATAAGCTGCCGGACGAGATGGTGAAGATGCCGACGACCGCTCAGTTCAAAGTCTCCCTTGACCACAAGTGGCCTGAACTCTTTACATGAACACCACCCTGTACATAACTCCATGTCCCCCTACATGGCCTTGCTTTTTGCTTTTTGAGCCAAAAAATTAACTAACTAACTAACTTCTCAAGCACAATATATAAGGTCTCAGTCACAGAAGCAATGACAAGCGACTGAGATCTTTGGTGATATTCCATGCTTGAGAAGACCAGTGAAGCCAAGTGAAATCAGAGTCATGGCCGATGCCAGTGTCATGTAAGTGGCACATAAAAGCACCCTTTACACTCTTGGAGTAGTTGGCGTTAAGAAGGGCATCCAGCAGTAGAAACCATGCCAAATCAGATTGGAACCTGGTTCAGCTTTCCAGTTTCAGTCAAACCGTATAACCTATGCCAGAATGGAAAGCTGACGCTAAAAGACGATGATGATAATAATGATGATAAATAAAGTGGAAGTATACAAAAATAAATGCCTTTAGAAAGAATTTCAAATATTGCCGGGGTAAAAATAGGTAATGAATGTGACACATAAAAAGGTTCCAGGTTGTTTTATGATCTGACCTTGATTACAGACGATAGTAAGTAAACACACTAAAGCAGACAAATACATATAACTAGTCACATACAGTATCTTAGATTTGGTCTAACACAATCATTTAACACAGACAGGTAAAATATTGTCTAGTGTATAATGAAGTCAAGAGTCTGTCAAAATTGGTGACATTTAAAATACATGACAGGCGATAGATTAGCAGAATTGTTGAATGTTGGCATAATATCTTATGGTATTTGTCCTGACTTATTTTGTTTTGCGTTCAAATCGCACTGATAAAATAAATTTGGATAAAATAAAAGGGCCATTTTTGATCAAGGCGGGGTATAGAATCAGGATACCCACGTAAGTTGGATTTATCCCATTTTGACGGGAATTTTTTAATTTTTAATTTTTGTTTTGGATCTTTTCGGTTTGAACGGCAGTTTTTACATAATTTCTAGGTAACTAAAAAGTTTTAAACTTCGTATACTGGTAGAATGTGTTTATAAAACATCTTGGATCTTTTCCTTTTGAAAGGCACTTTGTAACATAATTTCTAGGTAACTAAAAAGTTTTAAACTTCATATACTGGTAGAATGTGTTTATAAAACATCATTTTCTCTTGGTTTTATTGAGAAAATTCTATAGTTTGTAAGATATTTCGTCTGAAATTTCGAGCATTTCGGCAATTTTAACCAATGAATCGCCTCTAGTGAGCTAAAATCATTTGCTGCGTCTAAAACTGAGACAACATCCTGTCACAAACCCTCAACCTAACCCTAACTTTTTTTTTCTTAATTGTTATGCGTGTAAAAAAAAACGAAAGCAATGGAAAATAATTTAAACAATTAACAAACAAAATAATTCTATAATTTTATACACACACTTTCCGTACATATACGGAAATTGTTAATTGTTTAAATTATTTTCCATTGTTTTCGGTTTTTTTTACACGCGTAACAATTAAATTAATTTAACAATTAAGAAAAAAATTTAGGGTTAGGGTTAGATTGAGGGTTTGTGACAGGATGTTGTCTCAGTTTTAGACGCAGCAAATGATTTTAGCTCAAAATTCGAAAAATTAAACTACGTTAAACAAACAAATTACAATTTTCTCAAGAAAGCCAAGAGAAAAAAATGTTTTATTTTGACACATTCTACCAGTATACGAAGTTTTAAAGTGCTTAGTAAACTAGAAATTGTCTGCCGTTCAAAAGGAAAAGATCCAACATCTTTTTCTCTTGGCTTTATTGAGAAAATTCTATAGTTTGTAAGATATTTGTTGTTTTTTTCTTCAATTCGTAATGGATAATCCCTTCCCAGTCCCACCATACGCACAACATCGTTTTACGCGGAAGATCTTGTTTCACACGCGGTGTCGCTTGTTTACCAGAGCTAAGCCATTCCTTACGCTACTTCATATTGATGTACAGTCACCATTTTTCGACGCGAGTAACGATTCGGTAAAGAAATCGTTGCTTGTCTCCATGAGTTGAGCGGTGACGAGCAAGCAAACCAGCGGAGATTGTGGCTCGTTGATTTTTGTTGTTGTTACTTAAAGCATGCGGAACCCATGCTCCACACTTCTGAACCTTTCCCATCGAATGTGGATGCTTCTCTATACCAGTGTAGGAGCATTCCATTTTCTTTTCCAGTTCCCTTGTCGTTTCACAAGAATTTTCGGGCAAAAATTGGCTTAATCGCTCTTCATCGAACTCAACTGGACGGTCAGAACGAGATGCGTCTTTGAGGTCAAAATTTCCATTTTTGAACTTGGCATACCAATCACGAGCGGTTCTTTTAGCTATGGCACTCTCTCCATACATAGCACAAATGTCGCGAACATTTTTTGCAGCCTTAGAACCTTGATTAAAAGCAAAAAAGAAGGAGGTGTCCAAAATGGTTGTTTTTCTTAACTTGACATTGCATTTTAATGATCTGAAAAACTAAAATTAACTAGAAAAAAAAAAAAAAAAATATATATATATATATATATATATATATATATATATATATATATATATATATATATATATATATATTCCAAAATGATTAAAAATAGAATTCTCGAGAAAAATAGATTCCAAAATTTAAAAACGCAATAAATTCCAAAATTTAAAAAAAATGGCGGGAACTTGGTTGCCAATCCAATATATTATTAAGATAGTCAGCCGAAAGTGCTTTTGGTAATTTTCAGGATATTTTTTCTTCTGAGTTTACATCTCACTTTGTTTTTTCATCCTTCCCGAGTCGATAAAATAAAGTAACAATCATTTACTGGGATCGATTTAATTACTCGCCTCAAACATATAGCCTTCTGTCATAAAAAAAAACAAAAAAAAACACTAAGAAAGTTATAAGGAAATAGGCAAGGTCGTTGTGGACGCTAAACGGTAGTTATAACCGTCCTTTGAATGTAGGACATTAAAATTAGATAAAAAAAAAAAGAGGTTACGGGAATTAGTGGTGACCTGAGAGACGACAAAATCATGCAGCAAAGATCGTAAATTTAAATCAGTTCGAACTCCATGAGACAAAAGAATTTGATATTTAGGGACCAACTCTTTGCTCCAAAGAATAATTTCAATATTTTGTATTAGATCTCTCTCTCTCTCTCTCTCTCTCTCTCTCTCTCTCTCTCTCTCTCACACACACACACACACGCTGTTATGGCTTTCGTTATTAGATAAACTGTTTCTCAATTGCTCTCTCCCTCTCTCATACGCACTCACACATAACATAGAAGAAAATCTATAATATAGATCTTAATGACCCGAATTACGAAATAAAAAATGTTCAATTTTTTCATTTCATGAGTAGTTAAATCTTCTCAATTTTTGTTTTTCCTTTGGTAATTTTGTTTTTCTTCTCCTTACAACTCGGGGACGATCAAACCAACCAACTTAATCGCATAACATGGCTGATTTTGTGCTAAGCCAAATGTAGGGATCGACAGATTTAGGGAGTGATTTTGTGCTAAACTAAACGTGGGGACAGACATGAGATTTAGGGAGACAGGTAATTAACTACTAACATGATTTTTGCGCCCGGTTCCGCATTTTCGTACATGACAGGTAAGGAAAAAAAACTAGAACAGGTGTTTATTGGAAGCTTATACAGGTTGATTGATATATGTCAGAGAGGATGGCATGTGAAGAGAATGGATGTTACAATGTGGCTAGGTTGATAAAAAAAAATGTAGCTCTAGTAGCAGCAGTTATCTAGCAACCACGTCAGTCCTAATCCATCAAACCTTACTGATCAATGGCATTCCAAGCATGACCATCATATCTTTACTCTAGTATTGCAAAATATGAGACTTTTTCTTTTTTCTTTTTTTTTTTTTTTGAGACGGTAGAGTGTAACTTGTAGAACATTTAGCTGATATGTTTAGTAGGTCGAACGACCGCATAGGTTTCCTTGGTCCGAAAGAAAAACGTGAAAGTTGTGTAGAAATAATGCAGATGCAGGATTTGAAGCCGTTCATTAGCTCTCATTATCATATTCTCAACACTTTCATACGTGTTTCTATAGATTGGCGGGACCGCTATGTCAGCGCACCTTTCCCGGACCCTTCAACGAGGCCGATTCAGAGAGAGAGAGAGAATTGGTACCCTGTACTTGACAGTACTAGAGCCTAGATGAGGCGGAGTTCAGCGGGTGCGTTGGCCCACAGAGACTTATGGAGATGGAATGGACCCCTTAAAATAAAACAAACACAACTCACAACCATCTTGACTTTTGAAATTCTCTAATTCTGATAAGAGAAGACGAAAGCAGTCTTGTTCCACTTCCCAAATTCCTCTTGGAGACCCTGCAGATACTGTATCGAATCTGCAGGTTGAAAGACAAAGTTGGCCTTGGTGGGATTTGAAATCAGAAAGTGGAGAGCCAAAACAAATACCTCAAAACATTCTACGCGACCCTCGAATGATTCTACCAATTCGCTACCTGACATTGAGTACAATATTCAACTTCCTGCCAACATGGTTAACCAAATTGCTAGAAACGGCAACCAAATCTCCCTCAAATTACAACCGTATTCAAAAGGCAAAGAACATGTTAGATAATGTGCCCCTAAATACACTATTTGGATCTTTTCGGTTTGAACGGCAGTTTTTATCATAATTTTTAGGTAACTAAAAAATTTTAAACTTCGTATACTGGTAGAATGTGTTTATAAAACATCTTTTTCTCTTGGCTTTATTGAGAAAATTTCATAGTTTGTAAGATATTTGTTGTTTATTTTCTTCAATTTCTGAAATTTCAACCAATCACTGACGTCCATTGAGGTAAAAAAAAAACATTGTGCCGTATGAATATGTCCCTCGTTTAAGAAACAGATTGGGTTTATTTGCATTTATGAAGAAAAAAAGATACCCTTCTCCCCACCCCCACCCCTAACTAACTCTAACCTAAAAGAGATTGAAATGCAATAGATCGATTCTTGGGTCATAATTATGGGTGACAATTTCATATGACACAGCTAGAAAAAACTGCCGTTCAAACCGAAAAGATCCCACTATTTTTGTACAAAAAAAAAATCAAGACTATCAAGGTTAGAATGTCTTCGCCACGGAAGACATTCAGATTACGAGTGAGTGGAGTTAAACAACATTCATTGATAATTACTTTTGACACATCAAACTTAGTATTTTGTTTCCTTTACGTGTGATAATGCAAGAGACGTTATGGTAGTCATGCCTTTCCCAAAGACCATTAATTTATTTGCCAAGAGAGGCAATCACTCCTACTGCACTCCTTGCAAGTTTTTAGTACTAGCAATTACTCACCATATACACTCACCTCTCATGAACACAACCTTTGGCCTCGTTAAAATCATTATCAAACACAAACATCAGATAAGGCTTTTAAAGTTTCTTGTAAAGTTTACTCAAACGTGTGTCAGAGGTGGTGATGTGAGGATAAGCAGGTAAGAGAGAAGGGTTTGCTTGGGGCGGCGGGGTGGGGGGCACAAGCGTGGAGGTGTGGTAAGAATTTTGCTTCCCGACCACAGGGTTCTGGGTTCACTCCCAATGTGTGGCACTATTTATCATATATGTATGTATGTGTGTGTATGTTTGTGTCTCCTTGTCTTGACATCGTGTAACAGTCGTTAAGTAATTGTTACTGCCATACAAGCTGTGTTATTCATTTCTAATATTTATGAGAAAATTATTGTCTACGGGAAATATTACCTTGCTTGGAAACAGGTGTGGACTGGCAACATGATACGCATCTGGCCATAGAAAATCTGCCACAATAAACTCTGTCCGACTCATGCAAGCATGGGAAAGTGGACGCTAAATTTTATATGTATACTAGCTCCAAAGCCGGACTTTTAAGGTAGCTTCTGCGGAGGGCTAATTGGGCTTGCGGCCCAAAACTTATGAGGGAAATAATAATAAAACATTTATTGGTATCCTACCATCTCAGATTTATATCATAGAGTATCACATTTGGAGAATTTTGTATCACTGTGATATTTGAAGCTCACCGTAAAGAAGCAGGATAAACAATATTCTTAGCTTTACCATTTGGTGTGAGTATGAAGAGATTGTTGCTATTTTCTTCTCTGGAACAACCAGTATAGAGCTGAACACGGGAAAAGCACTGCTGTATGAGGTGAGGTTCAACAATTTTCAGTGACTGTCCTTGACATTGCAAAACTAACTCTTACTGGAAATTGAAGTCTTTTGAATTTAACGGGTATGTCTGTTGGAATTCTTGGAATAAACACATTTTCTCCCTTTCCCTGTCCAGTGATCGGTGTCAAAAATGAACCTTGTTCACAAAATTAATGTTGGTGAGCTTCATCCCGTTCCTGTACCAAATGAAGCGATGGCCTAAATTGGAATCGATATCACCAATTTGCCAAAAACAGATTATGGTTATTGTTGCATTGTTGTTGTAATGGATACTTTTCCAAATGGCCTGAGGCTCGACCTTTGAAAGATCACACAGCGGAAAGTGTGGGGAAGTTTCTCTTTGAAAAATTCAGATAAATGATTCAAGAGAATTCGTAAGCAGAGTGTCTGCAGAGCTACATAAACTGACAGGAACACAGCAGCACATAAGCCTTCGAGCAAATGGCCTCGTCGAGCGATAGAATCGCACTATAAAAGATGCTTTTATCAAATCCCTTGAGGACCGCGGTAACTGGGTTGAATGCTTACCAGCAGTTCTGTTTGCGCATCGAACAGCCAAACATTCTTCGACTCATTTTACCCCGTTTCAAATTTTATGCAACAGGCAAGCTTTCACTTCCAGCTGAACTACAGCACAACTCAACTGCCAAAGATCGGGACAATTTTAGAAATGATCAACCTATATCCAGAAAAATTGACGTTATTCGGGACAGTTTGATTTCTCGAGTTGCTTCCAATATTAGAATAGCTGAGTCCGTTCAAAAAGAACAATTCGATAAAAAAAAAACACGAGCAACAGCAGTTTGGTATTGGAAATATAGTTCTGCTCAAAAACCTAATTCGAGAGGACATTTTACGGAACGCTGCACAGGTCCTTACACTGTTGCAGAAGTTTGTGGCAAAAATACCTATCAACTTTCAAATAACAGTAAAGTACTAAGAAAGAAAGTAAATGCTACCAACCTCATTCGATATATTGAGCAACCACTAGCAAGTAAAAAACGAAAAACAAAATACGAAAATCAAGATACCCAAACACCAAACTAAGAAAAAAAAAACGAAAAAAACTGCGGTGATGTTTTAATGTATATAAATACATTTCGTTACCAAGTTAAAGTGTATAAATAAATTTCAGTTTGTATATAAAACACATATCGTTCATCAAATCAATCTCTTATCGTTACATTCTGTCAACTCACTCCACTATAAACAACATCCATCTGCTACATATCTATGGCAAAAAAGTACTATAATCCAAATTACTTTCTCATTAACAAAAAAAAAGAGGGTTTTATTTTTTTTTAAATTGCAAACACAGAATCTCTGAAATTCGACATGTTCTTTTCAGCGCATCATAAAAGTGTTAAAAATATATAATATCATCGTCTTATTTTAAGATTAGTTTACAATCTTGAATGTAATCGGTGTTTAATGTTATAAAAATAGCAGGAGTTGTCTCAGAATTTATTATTTTAGCAAAATCATTTGAGGGGTTAATGTGAACAGCGCGGTAGTAATCTGAAATCGATTTCAGATTAACGAGAGGTAGCTTGAAACGGGGGTAACTTGAAATCTTTACACCAGAATCATCCCGATTCCAAAAAGGTATAATATGTAAATATTGAGCAAATGTAGACTGAGATACAGATGGACAGAACCCCAGAGGAATGGGAAAAGAAAAGGGGTGACCTCGCAAATTTTAAAAAAGGATGTAGAGAAAAGGGAGTGGGGGAATAAAAATGAGAAAAAGACAAAAAGGAGAATATAAAGAGGAAAGGGAATTGAAGAAAATGGAAAAACGACAAAGGATGCATTTCTATTTCTTTCTGCCGCACCCCCCTCTATCAGCATTTCCCTTTATCAATCACTCCAGGAGTAACAGAACAATTTGGTGTAAATACTCCTTTCTTCTATAGGCTCAAGGCCTGGCAATTGAGTGGGGAGAGTAAGTCGATCGCATCGACCTCGGCACAACTGGTACTCATCTGAAAGGATGAAAGGCACAGTCGACGTCGACGGAATTTGAACTCAGAACGTAAAAACCGATGAAATGCCGCTAAGCGTGCTAATTTTTCTGTCAGCTTGTCGCCTTTCCTAGGGTAAATAATCATAAAAATTTGCAGTAAAAACAGTATATATATAAATATATACGTTAATATTGTTGGTTATATTTATACTAACAGAGATACCCGGCGTTGCTCGGGATTAAAATGGCATAGTTTGTATATAATATATTACAGTTATGGTGAAGCAGGTGATATGGGAAAGTGCAGCATTGACAAGAAAACATTTGTGGAGTAAATGCTGGGCTAATTTGACTAAGCAGCATGCTATGCATCCGTTTGGGGTATTTCAGGCCCTAACCTGTGATGGAAAATTGGAGGTGGGGGTTATGTGATTTTTGAACGCACAGAAAAGATGTCAGTGGATATACTCTCATTTGCAGCAGTCAGAGCTGTGTCTAACACGACCCATCATCTGAAATTTTAACACCTCCTTCGGGTTTGTTGTCCTACATCACTCATAAAGTAAATTTGGAGGATCTGTGGTTGTTCATTTTTGGACAGCAGGGAACCAATGAGGTGACAGACTTGCCCTAGAACTTTGACGTCAGCGTAAACTCGTGTTTATCTTCTTAGATGCACCAAACGATGTCATTTGAAATGCAGAGTTGTATTACCTGATATTGTTCAGAAAATCCTTTGACTGGATGGAAGTGCCTTCTAGAAGATCCATAAGAGGTTGAGAAGGAGCTGGTAGTGCTGGCAATGTTACCTGACCACCTGAGCAGCACATACCATTTGTTTCATTTGAAAATTTTAAAGCACTGCAGAAACGACAATTTGTGTTTAGCACACCAATTTGGACAGGGTTATCATTTTTATAAGAATGGGATGGATCATATCTGAAAACAGTTTCAAAAGTTGCGAAGAATGAATTTGTACGTAGTCTGTTTCTGAGAGCTATTCTACTGGACCTCTGTCTAATCATTAAAACATTGATTTACTGATCCAGCATTAAGTGCTGCAACATGCATTTGCTGATCTTGAGAAAATCTCATCTCACTTCTCTGTTCAGACTCTCACCTTCGGTTTTCTACAATCCTCCTTGCTTTATACTTGTTTCTGGAGAGATTACGTCTTTTCTGTGTTTCTCCCGCTCATTCCGTAAAAAATTATTTGAAGAGAGCAGAAATTGAAAGAAGACAAAGCGAAAAGGACAGAGAAAGAAAGTGAAAGATGTATGTACGTCTATATGAAATGGACGCGCGCGCGCGTGTGTGTGTGTGCGTGCGTGAGTACGGTTGTGCGTGAGAGAGAGAAAGAGATTGAAAAAGAGAGATAGAGTGAGTAAAGGTGTGTGTCGTGTTGATAGATGTCTTTTAAGGTACACACACATATAGAAAATGTGACGTCATCGTATAAAATGTTTACGATCGTTGATTTATGGAAAAGATTATAATTTTAAATGTTCGAAATGCAAATATGTGAATGGAAATTAAGTTTAATTTGTACCTGAAATAGTACTGAATCTTTTGATACCTCATACATCAAAATATGCAACTAGGTTTTGGAATGCATAAGGAATAATATATATATATATATATATATATAGGACAGACTTCTTTCAAACTGAAAGTATTATCTCACATTACAATAGACGTAGCTAGCAGTATAGCCCGGCGTTGCCCGGGATTGAGTTAGGATTATTAACCTAATCAAGCGCTTTGTTTCAAACCGAACTAAGTTACACTGACGTCAAACATTTCCCTACTCCCAGATCCCGTAACAATGGTGGCCTCAGGGACTTGACTACCAAGAGGGTCCCGTTGCACTGTTTAGGTGGATAAAGCGTGTACTCTTTAATTTATTTGAGTTTTACTGAATGATTGCGTAAAATTTTCTTAATAGGATATATTGTAAGTCTACACACACACACACACACACACACTTGGTGTTATTGTTGTTGTCATGCGTGTACTCTTTATCCCATTTGAGTTGTTGTTTTAAGTGAAAACGTGCCGTTTCAGGTGTTCCACTCATTGGATGGTAGGTTTTTCTGAGTGGGGATTAAAGCAGTGATTTATTTCTGATATCATTATATCATCGAAGATTTTATGGCAGGCGATAAGTTTCAGCGAGGGCTATCCTTTGTTTTGAGTCACAGAGTTGTCAATGATCTATCAGCTGTTAAGGTACAACGTTCGTTAAATTCCGTAAAATATTTTTATTTGTTTTTTTTTTTAACAGGAAGTGTACATTTCGTTTGATGTCAGCATAAAGTGAAAGAGAGAGAAAATGAAAGGGACGTGTGTATATATTGATGGTGGGGTGCGAGATAGAAAGTGTGTGTATGTGAGAAAGAGAGAGAGAGAGAGATAAGGTGTGTGTTGATGTCTGTGTGTGTGTATGTGTGTGAGGGAAAGAGTGACAGCGTACATTTTTTTAAATTTATTTTTCCTCGCATCTTTTTTGAGTGATTGACTGAGAGAGATATAGATAGAGTGTGTGTGTGTGTGTGTGTGTGTGTGTGTGTGTGTGTGTGTGTGTGTGTGTGTGACAAAGTGTGTTGCTGTGTGAGAGGGAGAGAGGGAAAGTGTGTGAGAGAGAGATACATAGCGTAAATTTTGTTTATTTACTTTTTCTCGCATCTTTTTTTAGTGTTTGACACAGAGAGGGGGGGGCATTACGCTATCTCTCTCTCTCTCTCAGTCAATCACCCACTCAAAAAATGCAAAGAAAAATAAATTTTTAAAATGTACGCTGTCACTCTCTCCCTCACACACACACACACACAATATTGTTCGCCATTCCAAAAAGGAGACTTAACTCATGCTAGCAAATATACAGATTTCACAGACTTTCAAAATTGGTAAAAGTTATGGTCGAAAATCGATTTTTACCGCTATCTGCTGGTGCCTCGGGGAAATTAAGTTGACAAAAGCACAGCCATGATCGTGACAAATGTCCTCCTAAAATTGGAGCGACATGCGTGCTAATTCGTGGACGTACATAAATTACATTCATGTACACACACACACATGCTACCTTTTATTAATAGATTATAATAAGAGATACTGAAATAGTGTAAGAGATAAGAGATTGCTCTGGGCTCGCATTAGGCAAGAAGTGGGAAATTTATTTGGCCCATGACACTGCGTTGACCTTGGCTTTTGTATTTGACGACTGTTGCTTTAAGCATTTTATTTCGATTTTATATATGTGTGTGTGTATGTATGAGCCAATGAGGCAGACCTCTACATGGTAGCTAGACCTGGTAGAAATAGCAGCCAAATCTCACTCAAAACACCCTTCTGTTTTCAGCCGACAATTCTACCTATTATGTACTTTGAATGAGAAACCGTAACTAAACATTAAGATTATTAACCCCAAACTTGGACGGTGTTAAGTAGTGGAGATGTTTGGTGGTTGTATGTGGTGGTTACTTTTGACTTTCTTCTCAATAAGGATAATTGATTGATAACAAATCTTAACACAATATATATACAACGTCAAGTGGAATCCCACATCTTAAGAGAAACAGAGAGAGGAAAGAAGAGAGACAGCATAGCGACGGTTTTGGCTGACTGTCATCCTGTGCTCCCTTTGTTGCTAGTGAAATGATATGTGCCGGCTGTCTGAGCAAACACGCTGATCTTAATGGCGGAACAAACAGGACAAAAAGATTACAAAAATAGCGATTCTCATTTTGAAGCTATTTTGAGAATCTTTTTAGATTACGGAATGCCCCGCTCTCTCATATATCCATGTTTAAAATTTCAGCGTGATCGGCTGAACAACACTCGAGTTATAAGCGCACAAACAGACAGACAGAACAGATTTTATATATTAGATAATCTCTATATTTTGATCAGAATTACAAATGATTTTTTTTTTCACCTTCGTTCAATAACTGCAATAGTTAACTTTTAAAATATTTATAAGAAAATAACACAGCTGCAGAGTTTTTTCTCACTTAAGTCGATTGGTCAATCTCTATGCGTTGAAGGCTTTTATTGCGTTTCCACTTTGGCAGTCAATATATTAAAACAAACATGGCCAACCTTTTTCGAGAAGCGGACTACATGTGACATGGATTTGTCATCCGCCTGATGAACTATGAAAAAGTTCTAAATTTATTCAAAAAATAATTTAAAATGTGTACTATAGATAATGCATGGTGACCAACAAAGGCCATCTTTTAGTTTTTGGTTTCAGGGTTGCTATGATTGTTCGGCAATTTCCGTAAAGTTTTTATTTACTTACTTTATTTTCATGTCCTGTTGAAGCTGACATTTGCTTTGAAGTGGGTGAGGAAGGGGAAAACTAAAACATACGCTACCACGCGCACACGGATTTAGCCACACATATACGTATATACATACATATACATACATCTTTTTTTGTTTGCTTGTATGTATGCCATTATTAAGTTTTATTTCAAGATTTTTTGCCAATAGAGAAAGAGCCGGTTTGTAACCTAGATCCAAGGTTCCTTAATTGAAATTTCAATAACATCAACAGGGTATTTTTGTATGTATGTATGTATGTATGTATGTATGTATATATGCATGTGTGCAGATTTGTATGTTTTGTTTTATGTATGTATTCTCGTGCATATAGTTGCATGTCTAGGCATGCTCATATATACTTAAATGATAAACTTCTGGAAAGTTTTACAGATTTTTACAGTTCCCGTGATGGATTGGATCCGTAGTCTTCGAATCAGCTTTCACCTTTCTGGTTTTGAGAAGCCTAATTTCTCGAATGAATGACTGAATGAATGTATGTATGTATTTTCGTGTATATGAAAGATAATGGGTGTACGTGTGAGAGAGAGAAAGAGAGAGAGAAGGAGAGTGAAAACGTGCGCGCGTGGTAGCATGTTTCACTTTTCACCTAGCTCATTCACTTCAAAGCGAACGTCAGCTTCAACAGGACATAAAAACAAAAGTAAATAAATTAAAATTTTACGGAAATTGTCGAACAATCATAGCAACCCTGAAACCCAAAATCGAAAGATGGCCATTTTATTAACCCTTTGCCTGTCCCATGTATCACGTAATACACAAGACATATTTCGTTGGTGTCCATGCATTATCTATGGTACACATTCCCAATTATTTTTCAACCACCAGAGCGACTTGGGACCTAGGAAAGCTCTTCATTACGCATAACATATATAGGGTCATCTCATAAATAATGCAGTTTTTTTTCAACTGCATGAACTAAAAGTCGGAGGGGGATAAACTACCTGCATCAATTTTCTATAAAAAGCAGGTAGTAATTTTACCTTGTTCTTACTCTAAGTACAAGTTTTGAAGAGTGCAGTTCGATTTAACTGTTATTTTTCTAAAACTATAATGGAAGTGACAAAGGAGCATGTTCAGCATATTTTGCTTTTTAAGTTCAATAAAAGCAACAACACAACGGAAAGTGTGAGGAATATTAATGCAGTATATAGGGATCAGACAATTATTTGGTTTCAAAATGAAAGGCGTTCTTCCATCAGGATAATACTCAGCCACATACAGCACGGATGACATTCCAAAGGCTAGAGCAGTTCGAATGGAAAACAATGCCCCACTCACCATATTCGCCAGACGTTACCCCATCTGATCATTTATTCCACCGTCTTCAAAATCATTTGGACGGAAAAAATATGAATTCTTTAGATGAGGTCAGAACAGTACTGAAGGTGTATTTTCGGTCACGGACAAGTGAATTTTGGAAGAGGGGCCTTGCATGTATACAACAAAGATGGAAGAGCATTGTAGAAAACGAAGGAGGGTATATTTTAGATTAAAAAAGAACTTTATCTTAGAAAATAAAAGAAGTATTTAAAAAACCACATTATCTATAGGCTGACCCAATAAAATAAGAGCTAAATAAAAGTCTGAAAGCAAACATGGACTTTTAGGACAAACTAAAATGCTTTGGATAGACAAAAGGTTAAATATGACAATTTCTAAGTCCCTTTTTGAATTCTCACTGCCCCAACCCTTGATGGGATATGGAGTTGACTATACAACCCTCTATGAGAAATAAAGCATTATCTCTGAAAAAAAATAATAAATAAAAAAAGAAGGGAATGCCTTTCATCGTACGTATGTTCAATTATGGCTGACCTGAGGCTAGACAACAACAACAACAATACTAACAGCTTCCTTTTGTTCCCTGTCTTAACCCCTTCGCAACTTAAATCCTGCAACGATAACAAACAAGTTGATATAATTTTGTTGTTTACAAAATTAAAACTGCACCGAACCTTCACTGACTTTTTCGTAATCAACCAAGACACGATATGTTGAATTAAGCAGGAATTAACCTTGATTTTACGCACACACGAGACATCTATCTATGTATCTATGTGTGTGTGTGTGTCATGAATAAGCCTAGAAAAAATGTCGTCCACTGAAACATTAGATTGAAAAGAAACAAAATGATATTTAAAGGATTGGTATGCAAGTGGAAAGTGTTTACGAGAAATGAGACTATTTTTTTTTTATGGTGATGATAGTGTGCGTGTGCGCGTGTGAGTATGGATGACTCACAAAAAATCCGCGCCATTAAGAAAGAAAGAAAAAGAATGCTTAATATAGAAGGGTTTTATCCTATTCATTGCAAACTGAAAATTTACTGCCTAAAGGAGTGGTTCTCAACCAGGGTCCGTATGACCTCTGGTGGTCGATATAAGATTTTGGTAGGGTTCACGGGATCAAAATAGTAAACTGGGAATCCACAATAGTATTTTAAGGAGCCCTTTTAAAAAATGTTGCTTTAGCTGTATGTATTGGTATGTATTGCAAGACACAGTTAGGCTACTTTCTCTAACATTTTATATAGTTCAACTTATACAAGATAATGTGTGAAAAACAAAATAGGGATTTTTAAAGAAGTTTCTGTAAAGCTAGTTAGTTTTAAAACATCAAATTACGTTGGGGATCCACTGGAATAAAATAATAATCAAAGGAGTCCAAAGATAAAAAGTGGTTGAGAAACCCTGACCTAAACGTTACTCAGAGTTTCACGATCATGATCTTTGGAAACACGTAGATATACGCATACATACACACATACATACATACAACCACTCCGAGCCATATAGCATATTGGTCTGTCAACGTCCGCTACGGTTTATGGGTTTCTTTTGGGTGGTTTTTGTAGCATGCTAGATGAGATTATTTTGCTAGCCCCTAGTTGAACCCTCCTACATTTCTCTGAAGATGGCACTATGAATGATCAGTTCACAACCTCCTCACAACGCAACCGATTCTGAGAGAAGAAAAAGAAACCTAGTATTTGACATGTACTGTATTTATCGACCTTAGAGGGATGGAGGGCAGTTTGACATCGGCAGGATTTGAACTCAGACGGTAACCAGCTGAAACAAATACCGCGATGCATTTTGTCCAATATTATAATTTAGGGCTAAGTATTGGACAATGAAATATTGTATTCAGTCTCATTAGGTTCTTAGTTCAAATCTCACCGAAGATCATTTTGACTTTCATCTTGTTGAGGTCGATAAAAAATGAGTATCGGTCAAGACCTGAGTTTGATCTACTGACCTACACTCTACTATGCTTGTATTATTAATCATTACTTTTTTTTTTCTTTTGTCTAGCTTGTTAACAATCACAGCATATAAAAGATAACGCATATTGCTAGTTTATAGTTTTTAGAACGAAAGAAAACCGAAACTGCAATCTCGTTCTGATTTCTACTTGTTACCATTTCACTTTACATTTACTACTAATGCGCTTAAGAAAAGTATGAACCTCACAACATCCCACAGATAATTCAAAGCTTTCCAAAAGTTAAATCAAATTTCTTTGTAATCGTAATCTACACCGTTTGAAACGTACTTGCATAAAATTTCATTAAAAAATACTCATTTTCCTGAAAGTTATGAGGGGGAAAATGTCGGGTAGTGTGAATTTTCCGAAACTTCTCTAACCCATCGGAAAATTCTTTTTCCCAATAAATTTTTACATACACTCAATCTACAGGATCTAAGCGATTATTTGTTGAAAGTTTCGTTAAAAAGTATCCATTTTTCTGGAAGTTATGAGACAACTAAGTCGGCGGGGGTATACATCGGTAGTTATGACAAATGTTCGAACAGTCCATGAACAGTTATTTAGTTCTAGAGTATTTCTCCATTAGATGTTGTCCGCGTGGTGGAGTTGAGCTCCGACAGCGACATGACACCACATCTGACTAAAATTTTCCCGCGACTTTGTGTATCTTTGCGCGAGGTAAAGCGGTTGGCTACACTAACCAAATCACTCATAGATGAATAACAGTTCCGCCAAAGGGGAGTAGTGCTCCTACAGCAACATTTCTTTTAGGCGCTTTATGTTCTAGGTTCAAATTTTGCCGATGTCGATTTTGCTTTCATCCTTTTGGGCTCGATAAAATTAGTACTGGAGTCGAAGTAATCAACTTAACAGCTCTCTTAAAATCGCTGGCCTTGTGCCAAAGTTTGAAATCATTCTTATATGGGTGATAGATTAACAAACTCTTCGAACATCAGACAAAATGCCTTGCAGCATTTGTTACAACTTCTTACATCCTGAGTTCAAATTCCGCCAAATTTAACTTTGCCTTTCATCTATTTGGGGTTGATGAAATACAGGATTACTCAAATATTGAAGTCGGTTTTATTGTGCAACCCCAACTCGAAAGCACCAAATTCCTGGCCATATGCCTATATTACAAATAATTATTGCTAAAAAAAGACAGAGAGAGGGAAGGAGAGAGAGAGAAGTATTATGGCAACTAATACAAAGCAGTAGCGATGAGAGGATACGAAAGTTCAATTCTTCAGCTAGTTGACCGACAACTTATAGACGTTAAAACACTTAAAATAGAAGCTTTTCTGCTCTAGGCATAACGCCCGAAATTGGTGGGGGGGGGGGGGCAATCGATTAGATCGACTCCAGTACGCAACTGGTACATAATTTATCGACCCCGAAAGGATGAAAGGCAAAGTGGAACACGGCGAAATTTGAACTCAGAACGTAAAGACAGACGAATATCCACAGGGGGCTAAACATAGAGGGGACAAACAAGGACAGACATAGGTATTAAGTCGATTACATCGACCCCAGTGCGTAACTGGTACTTATTTAATCGAACCCGAAAGGATGAAAGGCAAAGTCGATCTCGGCGGAATTTGAACTCAGAAAGTAGCGGCAGACGATATACGGCTACGCATTTCTCCCGGCGTGCTAACATTTCTGCCAGCTCGCCGCCTTCATCTAAAATAGGATCAACGTAAAACACTACACAACATAGTAAATCTTACTAGTTTAACTTCAGATTGGATAAAATAAATTACTGACGTTAATAAACCCATGATAGCTAAGGGTTGAAGTAAACTGGATAAACCGATTGGCATGTTATAACCCATTCTTAGTAGCTAATATAGGTGTGGTGAACTCACTTGTTTCGATGAATGAGGGGCAGCAAGACAAAGCTGCAGCGCTCCACCATCGTATAGCTGCCTGTGTACAGGGTCGAAGCTGAAGACTTCCAGTAGCATCCTCTGTCTGTCTCCACCGCCTCTTTCCCTTTCGCCACTGGACTTATGAAGAAAGTATGACGGTGTAGGTGCTGGTGTCTTGGTTTGTTGAACAACCTGCACGCCGAATAGTGAGTATGGTTATGCTGAGCAAGTCCCTCTCTTTCGTCCTTCAAACCTGTATTGGCCTGGGACAACAAATGTCACAAGCCTAGTAGTTATTAGGGTGCAGGTATTGTATGGAGTTAATTTCTTTTAGATGAGCAGCTAAAGAGCCGATGGACCTCATCTGCCTTGGGTCCGTTGCTGTGTCTATCAGTAATCTTCTTCCGGAGGCAATTCCGTGATATGCTAATTAGCCCATAGCTGAGAGCTTGACATGTGCTACCCATCCGGATCAGAGCTGACTTGGGAACAATAGTGACTAAAAGGTTATCCCACACTCTTCAAAACTCTGGAACTCCCAAACCAAGTCCGCACTACCGAATGAAGTTTAAAGTCGTGCCCAGGGAAAATAAACACCACTAGTGTGTTAGCAGTGATTTGTTTCAATGCTATACAGAATATATATAAAGAGCCAATACTACACGGGATTGACAGGTATAGACACCTAATATCTGTACACACTGTATGGACAGAAAAGGTAGTTTCTAATGAAATCCCAACACAGAATTGAAACTAGTCCAGCGGTCTCTCTTTTTCTGTCCACACAGATATTGTATACAAAAAACTGTTAACATTTGTCAATTACACGCACTGTTGGCTAAAAATCTATAGATATATTCTGTAGTGTGTGTATTAAATGAACACAATAAGTTAAGGTCAGTAATACATTAGAGTCATCTGAACTATCTTTTACCCAGCAGTATATGTCATTGTCCCTGAATGTGAAATCAACTTTACATTCTGAGTTCAAATCTCACCAGGGTTACCTCGCCTTTCATCTTTGCACGTTGGATAAGATAAGTACCAGTTAAATTCAGAAGAATCGATATAATCCATAACACCCTTCCCCAAATGTATGGCTTTGTGCTTAAAATTAATATTAGCGGGCATATGGCAAGTAATAGGCTCTGTACGAACAAGATCCGCGAAACGTTAGCAGCTTCACGTACCAAGTTTAAGCCATTTCACTCACTGAATAAAGGTTAAAACAGTCGAGTGAAAAACGTTTTTGATTACTTGCCCATACGATGCGAGTTCAAATCTGCTACAGGTATTTCACTATATTTTCTGTCAGGATACTTTATTTTATACTGTTTTACTCTATATACCTGTAAAGAATAAGTGCCAAATTATCTTGGAATGTTTATTGGACAAGTTTGATCAACTATCCAATTGAAAGATTAATCTTTCATTCGCTTAATACAATGAAACTGAAGCTAGATACACTCCTTATATAGACCTTAAGGAGTTTTGTAAACACGTTTATTATTACCTGTCTAACGAGGTTATTCTCACAAAAATGGTGGGGGAGGGGAAGCTCAATTCCTCGTCCCCTCTCTCCCTTTTAATACAAACATAACATCCATACAGTAGCGATATATACTTTGCATATTTGCTGTCATGTGACGTGATCCGATGTTCATATGATTGATCTGAAGTATTTCAACCTAGCCAATTGTTCAATGTTTGTCAAAGAATGAAATGAGACTTTCTATGAAGCGAAGAACCTTACGTGACAACGGTTTTACGTGGATGAAAATGTTTACTGCTAAATTCCATTACTAGACTGGAACATACACCAGACTTATAATAGACACTTTGTTTATGGACTCGAATAAATCTATTGTTACACACAGTCTTTGTGTTTGGCTTTGTGTGTGCGTGTAATTAACAATGGCCACCGAGAGAGTGACAAAAGTGTTGTACAAGCGTTTGTTACTTAAATCCAACGACATGCAGATGTCTCGGATCTATTTTGTTTCATTCACAAAACCAGCCTCCTTTAATTTTGCTCAGATTATTTTCAATTTTGGTGTATCGATGCAGTTCTGAATTTTGATCCCGCTCAGCTAATTGCTGTATCTCGTAAATTAAAGAATCTGTTATTTGGAATCAAAGTTGGAAAATTTAGGTAATTTTAGCCAATCAACAGACAGCGAGCCGTTAACAGCTTGTTGCCATGACAACCGCACGTTGTGTTGTGTTTCACTTCACCTGCACGTTATGTTGTATTGATTCTACACACCACGATATTTATTGTTGATATTTCTCATCTATTGCCTTAATATTTTATATATTTTTCTTATATATTTTACCTATATTTCGTGAAGTTTTTCTATGTTTTTCTGTTTTTACTGTTGCTTCGAATCGCCGCATCCACATTCAAGCCGTTCAATTGTATCACTCTGAAGGTTTTGAAAACAAAGGTGGATGCAGTAAATTGTCTGCAAGAAAAGGGTATTATCCTTTAAAAAAAAGAAGTACAGTAAATCTAGGCACAACACGAGTGAGAAAGTGATTCGTGGGAATTTGTACAGGCGGTACACTCGCAGTGGTTGCAACGAATGTCTGTCAGTTTAAACCTAGGTCTGGCCAGAATGAGCCATTCTGTATTTTTATTGAAGATGTAGGACAGCATTATTTATTATATCCTTCATTTTCTAAATGTTAGAGTATAGTGTAGGAGAGATTTGGCTGTTATTTCTAGCAAATTGAACAACCACAGAGATTACCTTATTGGTTCATTTGCTGATGTGTGTCAGTAAACAAAAACTAAAGGAAATAGATGATCTGTTCCCAGGATGTTCATTCCAGTTGTGTGATCTACTGAACTGGTTACACCTTCAACTGGTACTTAGTTTATTAACCCTCAAAGGATGAAAGGCAAAGTCAACATAAGTGGAATTTGAACTTAGAATGTAAAGCATTTTGCCCAGTGTGCTAATGATTCTATAGCTTGTTGTTTTATAGTTACCCATTATATTAACATGTAACTGGCTAAGTTTACCACAGCATACATGCACCCACAACATAATCCATAAGCAGAATCAGTACAACCCAGGGTGACATGGCTAGGCCTTTTACTTACAAGTCCAGGATCTAATCATAGTGTAATTTAGCTGAGATGTATGTGGCCTTAATGTAATTCTGGGACAGAATCAGTGCGACACATGAGGGACATAGCCAGAGTTTCAACTGTTTCACAGACGTTAAACTATAAATTTCACAGGGTACAACCTCAAAGTTGGCAACGATACAACGCAGAAACTTTGTATCACTACTGGCTAAAAATACAGTTTACTTTTCGATTTTTAAACGTCTGCAACTTTGTCGTCAATTTTTTTCTCCACAAGTTCATGTATTCACAGGAATAAGCATGGAAAACTGCATCAATATAAACAATTTTCAGATTTTTTACTCCCTTCTAAAAAATGCAGATTTTGTGAATGAAACGAACTAGATCCGATGTCTCACTATCGTTTCATTTCTTAATCCGATGTCGAAGAATGCGTGGCTTAAAAAGCCATATCCAGATACATTGCTGGCAATGAAATAGCGGAAATCATTTTCAACCAGCTGAAAAACATCTCAGAGGTCTTACCAGAGAGTCATTGTGACTTCAGGCCAGGGAGATCAACCATGGACATGAACTTCAGACTACGACAGCTACAGGAGAAATCAGCTAACCTTGCTTTTTGTGGTGTTTGTGGACTTTCCTAAGGCGTTTAACACAACGGACCGAGAAGCTCTTTGGGAAGTCCTGGAGATTTATGGATGCCCTGAGAAGCTTGTTATCATCATCAAGAAGTTCTACACAAGAATGAAAGGACTAGTCTCGGCAGAAAATTTAGTAAAGCGTTTGCAGTCAACCACCACATGAAGCAGGAGCGCTTGCTTTTCTCTACACTCTTTTCTCTCTTCCTCGCAGCTGTGCTTGACACCATGAGAGTTAATCTGCACAAGGGGATTTCCATCAGCACCAGGACAGACGAGAAGCTCTTCGACTTCTTCCGTCTTCGTTCCTCCATAAAAGTCAAGGAAATGTTAGTCAGGAAGCTGCTTTATGCAGATGACTCAGATCTCGTGTCCAGAAGCATTGAGAACACGCAACACATTGTGGACCAGTTCCCTTGTGCAGCACACATGTTTGACCTCAAAATCAACACTTCGAAAACTGAGTTGCTCTACCAGTCCCCACAAAGATGTTTTAATAGATCGAGAGAGCCCGGATCAATGAGAGTACACGGAGATTCCCTGAAGGACACTGAGGATTTTACCTATCTTGGCAGCGCAGTAACTTGTATTAACTATTCTGACCGCGAAACTGAGAGGTGAATACAGTCTTCAACAACGGCTTTTGGCTCTTTCGAACAGCGTCTTTGGAACTGCCATGACAACGCCCGCAACACGATGATAAAGGTGTACAGTACCGCAGTGCTCCCTAGTACCAGGGCACGGGATGCCAAGATGACCAGCGGTTGCAATACAAGTACGAATTCAAGAGAGATATAAAGAACTCCGGCATTTCTCCAGAGATCTGGGAGATAAGGCCCTGTAGCGTGATGAATGTTGCTGGTCGCTGAAACTCGAAATTCCAGCTATTGAGAAGAAACAAGAGAGAATACGAAAGAGCTATAAATTCGGAGACAAAGCCGATTTATGTGTCAATGATGGACAGGATTTCGTGATGCATTTCCAAAGACACTTCTACCAAGGTAAGCTGACAAAATGGTTTCACGGTTTCTATTCTTGGAAATCGAAAACTTATATCGAAATTATCCGATCACGACTTATTTTCTGGGGCTTGCTATAAATAAATAAGTTTTCATTCATACCTCCACCCCACCCCTTGTACAGAATTCCTTAACTTTTAAAGAGGGGCCCGCAATGTTTGTACGTTTGCGACTATTTAAAACAGAAGCAAGTCGATTGTTTGCTTCTTTTTTTTTTCTCCTCTCATTTGTTTCAGTCATTGAAGTGCGGCTATGCGTAGGCAACTATATAGAAGGGTTCAGTCGATCGAATCGACCCCAGTACTTCAGTTATCTCAAGTAACTTACCAGTCTCTTAGATACACGCGTGCAACGGGTTTCGGCAGAGAGTCTGTCTACCAAGTCACTAACGTTTATGCCTTTCCCAAGAGTAGCGACATAAATGAGAATTAAAACCTGTCGCAGTCTCTTAACTCGACTGGCGCTTGATTAAATAAATACATTCAGAAATATCGGATATTAATATATATATATATATATACACACACACACCACACAAACTGTGTCAAAGGTGGTTTAAAAATAGTAAGTAATTTGCTAAATTCCCGCCCAAGTCCTAAGAACGAACAAAAAGACAACGTTGCATTGAATGTTGTAAAATATATTCCTGTTTAGTTGTTACCTGTTGTAAACTACCTGATGATTTATAATTAGCAAAGGTGTATAAATAAAGCAAAACAGATTTAACAATCCTGACCTAATATATATAGTTATACTGAGTACTTCTAGAAATAAAACGAAAATGGATATTGATTAAAAACATGTGTACAGCATTATACATACGTCTAGTTGAAATACAATAATGATTCACTTTCACCCTTTCGGGGTCGATAAAGTAAATACCAGCTGAATACTAAGGTCGATGTAATCGACTTGCCCGTCTCACCCGAACTCGCTAACCTTGTGCCAAAATTTGAAACCAATATACATAATGATTCTTGTATACAGTGACTTTGAAATTTCGCCAATATGTGCCAAACAGTCCATCTCTCTCTCTCTCTCTCTCTCTCTCTCTCTCTCTTCCCGCGCATATATATATATTTATTTGTGTGTGTGTGTGTATGGCGTAGACGTTTGTTTCCCAACCACATGGTCCCGGGTTCAGTCCCATTGCGTGACACCATGAGCGTCTTCTACAACAGCCTTGGGTTGAAAAAAAGCCTTACGGGTGGATTTGATAATCGGAAACTGAAAGAAGCCCGTCGTGTGTGTGTGTGTGTGTGTGTATTGATGTGTCTGTCTGTCCCCCACCACCGCTTGATAATCGGTGCTGGTGTGTTTACGTCCTCGTTACTTAGCGATTCGTCAAAGAGATCGATAGAATAAATACCAGGCTAAAAAAAATATAAATACTGGAGTCGATTCAATCGACTAAAATTACCAATTCTTCAAAGCGGTGCTCAAGTATGGCCACAGTCTAATGACAGAAACAAATGAAATATAAAAGATGTCTAGGCATTCGCTTGTTCGGATATACATAGAAGAGCCATCATTCAAGAGACAAAAATAATCAAAATGGGTAACATGATTGGCGCCATGTCTTTCAAATACCTTAATGTCCTTCAGTGCGACTTAACAGAATCGTAGAACCATAATTTATACGTTTATGTCGGTCGCTTCTGAATGAAAACTTAATTTTCATTCTAACTCGCGGCAAGTCAACACACCTAAACAGGAAGCTTCTACATGTCGTTTGACATAGTAACAGTAGCAGGGAAATCTACCTTGAACTGGATCGCCAAAAGCACATTGAACTCTCTGGTCCCCAACTACAGAAAAGGACGGGATTGTAGTGGTTAAATGAACTCTGTAGTCCTTAATTATACAAAAGGGCGGGATTGTCGCGGCTAAAACGCTTTTAATCAGACCTGAACTAAGCTAAACAAAGCCAAGTAGCCTGTTGTTATCGCTTTGAACTGTTAAGAAATAGAATCAAAATTTCAAATCACATCTTATTTAAAAATATTAGATAATGTAGTTGAGAGAAAATATAGGATGGTCATAGTGTCAAAAAACCTTGTTCATAGACTACTTGCCCAGGGACGACTTTGGAAATAAACAACAACCTAACATTTAACTTACACGCATATAAACTGGCACACACACACATAAAAATATATACACATATATACATACAGACACATATATATACACACACACACACACACACACACACATATATGTGTGTGCCATTTTCTTGCATTGTGCAAGCTACGTGGTCGCCGGGCATTTTTATAACACTTTTATACAAATATTTTTGAAGTGGTGTTCATACCTGATCAGATTGTCTAACGGCATATATATATACTATGTATATATATATATATATATATATATATATATATATATATATATATATATATTATGTTATATATGTATATGTTATCATCACACTGATGTTCATTCGTGGAAGTTAATAAATACCATTAACCAGAAGTTACTAGATAAGTTATAATACAAGACGAAAACTATCAGAAACAAAAGTTGTCAGTAAAATATAAGAGAATCCACCCAAAATTATCCGCTCGATCTGCAAAGGTAATTTAGAACAGCAGCAACAGTTATACCTGTAAGTCGCATACTAACAGGTAAGTTAATAATAGTGTAGTGCAAAATTGGTACCCAGGGTAAAATTAGTAATTTCTAATTTCTCGTTATTTTCTCCCTACCTGCTTGAAACCATATCGTTGCAATTACAGCATCATAATTTTGTATGGTTTCCTCATATTTGGGAATAAAAATTGTCAGTAGAGTTGTTGAATTTTGAACCATTATAAGGAACAGGTGCTTTTTTTTTTTCAGGAATTTTTTCCTCAACTTTGAACCGATTATAATTGAAGTTACTAATAAAATATCTGGATAATTTTGCGTGTTTAACAATCAATATTCTTTTCTCTGATCGATTTCCCATGTTTGATAATTTCCAATTTTCAAAAAATGTCTAAAATGGGGCAAAACGTGTAGTGGCTAAATTTCAATAATTTTTTTCACTCTAATTGCACTGCCACTCAAGCAAAATCGTAATGAAGCTATAGAGAATATTTTCCGTTGAGTTTCTAGATTTAGCGGAGTTTCGTTCATTCATTTCGAGTGTCATTTTTCCATGAACCTCGTTCTTTTATTTGACCGAGATATTTTAAATTTTTGTTGAATTTCTGATCTTTCTGATGTCTAAGGATAAATAGTGATGTGTATGACTGTTTCTTCATACACATCTGGAAACCTGAAGAGGTAAATTTATCTTTGCCTTACTCATTTTGCCCCAGCTGAATTTTGTCTTCTAAATGTTCAAAGAGGACAAAGATACTTTTCTGAAATAGAGTTCTGAATATGTCACAGTGTTTAAATGCATTTTGAAAAGGTCATTTGTAAAAGAAAAAAAAAAATCTCTAAGTCAAATACAGTAAATATTGCTTATCGTTTCCCCACTCCTAAAAGTTTTTAGAAGTGTGGAAATTATCACCACACATATTTGAGTGTATATATATATATACACGAATTTGTATACACACACATTTCTGTATACAATATATTATATATATAAATACGAATGTGTATACACACACATTTCTGTATACAATATATTATATATATTATATATATATATACGAATTTGTTGATACATATACGCACTTATTTATATATATATATATATATATATATATATATATACACTCACACATTTACTTGTGTATATCATATATACACAAATGTGTATATTATATACATTTAAACGTGTATATTATATATTTACATATAAATGTGTGTGTGCGTGTTGTTAATTTAGATATTTTAAAAGTATATCACATACGGAGAGAAAGAAATTACAAAGATTTAGTTTTACCTTTTTTTTAAAAAAAACAAAGAAATGTATCCAGTCAGGTAAAGACTTCAGTGATAGTAATTAAGGAACCACAGGCATGGAAAAAAAATAAAATATGAAAACTATTGCTTCTGACTCACAACGAGTGACATACTATTTCAACGTCTTCCTCAGCGTGGTTTACCTGTCTCAGCATTCCACACAATCAAGTCACAATTTTTACCTGCCTTTCCTCTCTCTACTCCCCCCTCCTCCTCCGCATTCAAGTTTTACCTGAACCACATGTTGGAAGTTATTTCTAACTTGTATTTTTTTACATTTATTATTACATTCGATAAAGCGGCGAGCTGGCAGAACCGTTAGCACGCCGGGCGGAATGTTTACAGGTATTTCGTCTGTCTTTACGATCTGAGTTCAGATTCCTCCGAGGTCAACTTCACCTTTCATCCTCTAGGGGGTCGATAAATTAAGTACCAGTTGCGTACTGGAGTCGATCTAATCGACTGACCCCCTCCCCCAAAATTTCGGGCCTTGTGCCTAGAGTAGATAAGATGGGAAGGTCACTTTGTTACTATTGCTTCCATCACGTCAGTTATTGACAGGTTTTCTTCAGGGTCCAGACCGACCGACAGAAAGAAGGAATTTGGGGTGTGGTCATTTTATTAAAGTCTTAGATGAGTCCTTCTACTACAGGCACAAGGCCTGAAATTTTTGGGTCGTGGGGCTAGTCGAGTACATCAAGCCAATGCCTAACTAGTACTTTATTTCATCGACTGCGAAAGGATGAAGGTGACCTCGGCGGAATTTGAACTCAGAATGCAAAGACGGACGAGATGCTACAAAACATTTTGTCCGGCGTGCTAACGACTCTGCCAAGTCGCTGCCTTATGAATAATGATAATGGTTTCAAATTTCGGCACAAGTCCAGCACTTTCGGGAGAGAGAGTAAGTCGATTATATCTACTCCAGTGTTCAACTGGTACTTAATTTATCGACCCAGAAAGGATAAAAGGCAAAGTCGACTTTGGCGGACTTTGTACTCAGAACGTAGCGGCAGACGAAATACCTATTTCTTTACTACCTACAAGGGGCTAAACAGAGAGGACAAACAAAGACAGACAGACGGATTAAGTCGATTATATTGACCCCAGTGCGTAACTGGTGCTTATTTAATCGACCCCGAAAGGATGAAAGGCAAAGTCGACCTCGGCGGAATTTGAACTCAGAACGTAGCGGCAGACGAAATACCGCTAAGCATTTCGCCCGGAGTGCTATTGATTCTGCCAGCTCGCCGCCTTTTTTAATAATAATAATAATAATAATTTTTCTACTATAGGTACAAGGCCTGGAATTTGAGCGGAGGGGGATCACATTAACCCCAGTACGCAACTGGTACTTAATTTATCGACCCCAAAAGGATGAAAGGCAAGGTTTGACCTCGGCGGAATTTGAACTCAGAACTTAGTAGCAGACGATGTACCTATTTCTTTACTACTCACAAGGGTCTAAACACAGAGAGGACAAACAAGGAGAGATAGACGGATTAAGTCGATTATATCGACTCCAGTGCGTAACTGGTACTTAATTTATCGACCCCGAAAGGATGAAAGGCAAAGTCGACCTCGACGGAATTTGAACTCAGAACGTAACGGCAGACGAAATACGGCTACGCATTTCGCCCGGCGTGCTAACGATTCTGCCAGTTTGCCGTCTTTTTAATGATAAAAATAATAATAATAATAATAATAATAATAATAATAATAATCCTTTCTAGTAAAAGCACAAAGCCTTAAATTTTGAGGGTGAGGACTAGTCGATTACATTGACTTCTGTATTTCACTGGTACTTAATTTATCAACCCGAAAAGATGAAAGGCAAAGTTGACCTCGCAGAATTTGAACTCAGACGAATAATAATAGTAATGCTTTCAAGTTTTGGCCCAGAGCCAGCAGTTTTTGAGGGGAAGGGGAAGGGGGAGTCGATCCCCTCGATCGGATATTTTCCAGCCACTTGAAGATTTTTCAATTCTGAATGGATTGTTTTCAAAATTTCTACACAGATGTATTGAATTTTTCGAAAAATTAATAATTTATAGGATAGAAGCATTTAAAAGTTATACATTTTTAACCAATGAAATGAGTGTGTTTTCACAAACGTTGAAAACAAAGAGAAATATGAGGCTTTTTTAAAATATTTAATGAAAGAAAAGAAAACAAAAAAAGAGTTTTTTTGTTTTTTCTTAAAAGAATTTATTGAAAGAAAATAATGATGAAATAATGAACATTTTCTTGAAGACATATTTATGTACAATAATATTATTGTTTTTGCTCGTCGACCTACCGCTAGAAATAGCAGCCGATATGAAAAGAAAACTCTTGAATAAAAACTGTAAAGGATTTTTTTTTTAAATTCTAGCCACTTGATGATTTATATTTACATACATTGCCATAGTCAGAGTTCTTCGACCTGCTGCTAGAAATAGCAGCCGGAATGAAACGAAAACACATTGAAATAAGCAAAATTCAGATATGCATTTTTCGAGCATATTACGATCTCGAGAAGGTATGGCGAAAAGAAAAACTTCTCGCGTTTCGTGAAAACCTACTCGAACGGGTAGTATTCGACCCCGGTTGTATTTTCTTCTCGAAAACACGGTTTCGTCTATTTCGACAATTCTGCCAGGACCACCAATTTTCTTCCGATTGCGCAGTAATTCGTCTGCTCAGACCTCTCGCAAATAAGTTTTGTAATCAACTGCTGCAGTCGCACCACTCCCTAGTTCTTCTTTTACAATACTTGTCATCTCTTTCACCTGGCAGTATATAAATAAAATTACAGCTCTAAGTGGAAGGGTTCTCCCTTCCAACCACATGCTTCCAACACATATAGACTCTCGGAATCGTCACATACTATACTTCCAGTATAATTAATATATGAAGCGGAGTTGCCACGACAACAAATTGTTTCAACTTCCGCTGTGAGGAAAGAGGCTTAAATTTCATTGGCTAAAACTATGCAACTTAAAATGCTTTTAACTTCTTTATTGTTAGTAAATATTTTCCATTAGGCTTGCTCTTAGCATAGTTAAAGATTCTTGCTGACATTCAGATATTCTTGTTAACACAAATTCTGTTTGAATGACTACCCCTACTATAGCTTTCTATATTTATTTTCATTATGTAATTCAGAGGATCGCATAAGCTCACTTAATTAAATTATTGTATTTACCTTATCATCATATTATTTTACTTTACTTTAAAGATCGATACTTCATCAACATCCCTTAATCCTTTTTCCACACTTCACCTGGTTTGTAACTTCCTTAACACCTACTATAATTAAGCATTAGTTTAAAATGCATATCAATAATATTAATACGCTAACTTTTTTTGTTATTAGCGTACCTGTTGTGTGCGTCACACTTCTTTGAAGTGGCAAAGCGAGAGAGAGAAGTAAGAGACAGGGAGTGAGAGAGAAAGCGAAAGCGACATCAGTAGTGATGGCGTTCGTTTTGTGCTTTTAAATGTTTCAGAGAGGAATTAAAAGAGAAAGAAAGAGAGTGAGAGAGGATGAGAGAGAGAGAGAGAGAGAGAGAACGAAAGAGAGAGTGAGTGATGACGGCATTCGTTTAGTGTTTTTAAATGTTTCAGAGAAGACGTCAGAGAGAAAGAAAGAGAATGGGAAAAAGTGAAAGAGACAGTGAGTGGTGACGGCGTTCATTTTGTGCTTTTAAATGTTTATCACATCGCAAGAGAAGTAGATACATAGATACATATACACATTGTTTAATCAAAAACGGGAGAGAAGAGGGATACAAAGGAAGTAAGAGACAAAGAGAAAGTGAGAGAGACAATTCATAAATAGATACATAGACAGCAAATATTGGCTGCCAGTTTCACTTTTCATTATCACACGAGAATAAAATTAAGTCACAAATTGCGTGTGTATAATAGTATAGGTTAGTTAAAACATGTTTGCAATAATAAGTGTCGCGTGGTAGAAATAAACGCAATTACCAAACTTTCATTCGTGAATCCATTTATTATTTCGTTCTTTTGAATTTCAATTTGTACATTTGTACCCAGAAATTTTCAACAACTGCACGCCAGAAGAAATTCACACTAAACAGACTTTAGTTTCCACTTCGACTTGCATATTCAATGACAATTAATAAGGCTCAAGAGCAAACATTTGAAAAGGTTTGAATAAATTTGCCTCAACTGGTATTTTCTCATGGCCAATTATATTTACACTTTCCTGTCCCAGAAACCACTTTCTGTTTCTCCTCCTTCCGGTCACTTCAGAAATGTAACCGTTCGTGGATTATTAGCGATTTTTTTCCTCCTTCTTTCTTCTTCCATTTGGACTTTCCTGTTTCCGAAGAAGAGTTATATGCTCGAAACGTAAAACAACTACTCTTTTCCTTCTCCGAGCGTCATTTTAATACACTGCTTTTGCTATGTCCTCTTTTTTGTTTTTCTTTTTGTTTTTTCTCTGTCTTTTTAATTACATATATATATATATATATATATATATATATATATATATATATATATATATATATATATATATATATACATACATACATACATACATACATACATACATACATACATACATACACAATATTAATTGGTAGGAGATGGATTCGGTATTAAATATTTGCCGGTTACAGCATGTGTTTCGACCCATCAGTCTTGGTCTCATCAGGTACATCGATAAAGATATGTCTCACTACAATTTTTTTTTCTTTTTCTCTTTTTTTTTTTTTTTTTGTCGGCCGACTTGTTATATATGTCCATGAAGTTAGGGAATGGATAAAAACAAATATTACAGAAACGCTAAAAAATTCAAATATGAACGTGGAAATCTTGCGTTCCTGTTTAGATAAAATGACCTAATCAGCTTTTGCTGTCATAACTGCTTAGAGAAAAAGAAAGTAGAAGTAAAGAAAAGAAAATTAATTCCCAGTCAAGTAGTTTTTTGTTCATTCATATACATTCAAACAGATAGACACACACACACACACACACACACACACACGGATCTTTTCGGTTTGAACGGCAGTTTTTAACATAATTTCTAGGTAACTAAAATATTTTAAACTTCGTATACTGGTAGAATGTGTTTATAAAACATCTTCTTCTCTTGGCTTTATTGAGGAAATTCTATAGTTTGTAAGATATTTGTTGTTTATTTTCTTCAATTTCTGAAATTTCAACCAATCACTGACGTCTATTGAGGTTAAAAAAAACATTCTGTGCCGTATGAATATGTCCCTCGTTTAAGAAACAGATTGGGTTTATTTACATTTGTGACGAAAAAAAGATACCCTTCACTCCACCCCTAACCCTAAAATAGATTGAAATGCAATAGATCGATACTAGGGTCATAATTATGGGTGACAATTTCATATGACACCGCTAGAAAAAACTGCCGTTCAAACCGAAAAGATCACACGCACACACACTCACAGACAGATAGATAGATATACAAACACATATATAAATACACACATACACACTCATATATACATACATATAGGTCCATCCATTGATCCAGGCATACACACATATACAGACATATATATATATATATATTTACACACATACATATATATTCATACTCATATACGCATATGGACACATACATACAATATATATATTTATCCAAGACACGTACAGATCCTCACACCATCATATAGTTTCCTATGTACGTGAGCACACCCATACACACAAACACGCAAACACCCACAAAAGCACACTCCTATATGTGTATATATATATAGACTCACACAGACACACATATGTACTTACAAACCCATATACCCAAGCCAGCGTTTGCGTTTAGATTTAAGTATCTCGACTTCCTGTCCAACTATTAACTATATAGTATTTATTGGTACATTTTACTTATACATAGCTGCGTTGTAAAGTTACATGTTATTCGCATACGGTTCGTCTTTATTATAGGTTTCATGGTTACAGTTCATTAGGTTTTAACTCAGGGGTATTAATCCGAGTTGTGAGTGTTAGGTTTGAATCAGTCAGATTTGGTTTAGATTGTAGTGTGTGAACGTGTGTTTAGCTGCATGTTTTTATGATGATAGTGTGAAAATTTTTTTAATTGCAACGGAAATTTTCAAGCATAATGTGTATCTGTACTTTTTTCTTTTTTTTTTTTTTCGGGTCTTATTACGAATGTAGCGCGGCTTAGAATCGAAACTTCGTTAGTCTGGTAACGAGAAGTTTTCCAGGGTACATTAGACGACTGAATTCTAACCAATCATATGGCAGCTGAGATCATTCGATCGCCCGTAGTCTAGTGAAATTTTTCATTATTTTGCCGCCAAAATCTAGCTATACATAGAAAAGCTCAAGAGGGTCAGCGCAGAAATTCGCGCATTCTTGGTCACTACTTGACCTGTATTCAAAAGAATCACATCGTCTACAATACGCTTCTCTAAGCACGTACAATGAACGCAATATCCTCACGTCGCACCACACAAATAAGTATCTAACCCGTTATTAGCTCCTTCCTTTCTGCAGAAAAGCGTAGGCTCGAAACGTCAGATTCCTCCCATTTTTCCTGAGCGTCAAACTAATACACCCTTTGAATTAGAAGCAGCACGATGTGAAACCATCTGATGATGGCAATCCTTCAAGGTCGAGGATGATGGTCTTCGCGCAAATTTACTGGTGAGTCCGTAGGTGACCGATAAGACTAATTCTTGCCTGAAAAGATCGGTCGCAGTGCGGACATCTAGTGCCGGAAGGGAGAGTCGCACGTGGTTGTTGTTGGCGCTCCTTCCGTCGTCGTCTTTTCTCCTCCAGCTCTGCAGACCTTTTCGACTCGAAAGTCGCCGTTCCCTCATGGATGGTGGTTTTCCAGAGTGGTCTGTTTTTTGCCGTTTCCTCCCAGTTAGTGAAGTCGATGTCACACTTTTTGAGGTTCGTTTTCAGGGAGTCCTTGTAGCGTTTCTTCTGGCCTCCTTTGTACGCTTGTCGTCTTTGAGTTGGGAGTAGAAGATCTGTTTGGGAAGTGAAACCATCTAATGATAACTCTGTTCAGAAGGCTGTAATATGTCATTCGATAAAGGAACACTGTACAATGAATTCATAGAACAGAGCTGTAACTTTAAAAACCTTTACTCTAGGTCACAAACATATACAAGTTGAATAATCATGGAAAGTGTTTACAAGTGAAGGCCATGTTCATCTTCTGTGTATTACCTCATATCTGCAGACTAACTTGGAACTTATGAAAAGAAAGCCTTCAGATCGTATGAAACAACAAGTATGGATGTTTAGGATAAATAAATGAAATCCTTCGGACAGACAAAGAGATAAGAATAAAAGAGTATTTCGGAGATTATTGATTTAAAAAATGAGTGACAACTGCTAAAGATTAGTAACCTTTAGCATGGAGGTCCCACTGTCCCCTCAGAGGCTCCAGTTTTCCAACAACGCGGTCCAGTTTCGATTCCCCTTTGGAATCACTTCACTTCACTTATGTCCTCCCAATGCAGATTCACCATAACTTCCCTGTTTCCCTCCACGGAAAATGTAAAGAAATTATATCAGGTCAAAATGAAATCAATATTATTCATTATCTTCCAAATTAATCATCGCCGCCACCACCAATATTTTTGTTGTTGTTGTTATCACCAAGGTCGTAAATACCCAATCAATACGACAATAACGCAACTTCCATGTCAGTCATCTTTACTTAGTTGCCAGGACAACCATTGATGATCGATGTCAACGTCTACATCTTAGCCGATCGGACAACCGTTAATGAAAAGTTGTGGCTACGCAATATGTCGTGTGTGGTTGATGAGTAGCAGATGTGAAGTTGATTAGATATTACTGACCAAATTGTGTGTGTGTATGTATGTACACGCGCGCATATATACATATAGGGAATTCTCTCGATTGGTGTTTTCAGTCCATTACAGTCCCTGTCTGTATATGTATACAATTATGCGCTTTGACAACAGAATTAGAGCATTTTAGCTCTTATTTCTAGCAATGTCAGTGTTTCTAACACCCTAGTCATATTTAGTGACAATTATAGTTTTTCTTTTGAGTAAAACACTGTAGACTTCTGTCCATATTAATTTTATGTATACCGTGTGTGTCTGTGTATGTGTATGTGTGTGTGTGAGAGAGAGAGTCAACGGCCATTCAGCATTGTGTAGATATGTATATATTGTCTATAATTGTCTATAATTCCTATATTTTAAAATTTTATACTTTACGAATGTATATTTTTTTTATATTGTTTTGTTTCTTTATATATTTATATACTTTATGTTCTTAGACACCGGCTATCTTATAGGTCATTATTGATTGAGAAAGGGTAGAACGATTCTCTGATGCAACATCCATTAGAATTACTGAGTCAAATATCTAGCTTCAGTTTATCTTTGAAGTACTTAGAGAGTACCTACTTGAGTTTTTGCAATGCTGTGCAAATTGCACAAGGTTTCAATTCTGCACGGGTTTTTCTGACGTCATTGTGTTATCTTCATTGCTGCCTTATTGTTCTTTTATGTTTTTTTGTGTGAAGGCGCAATGGCCCAGTGGTTAGGGCAGCGGACTCGCGGTCGGAGGATCGCGGTTTCGATTCCCAGACCGTCGTTGTGTGTGTTTATTGAGCAAAAACACCTAAAAGCTTCATGAGGCTCCAGCAGGGGGTGGTGGCGACCCTTGTTGTACTCTTTCGCCCCAACTTTCTCTCACTCTTTCTTCCTGTTTCTTGAGTAACGCTGCGGTGGACTGGCGTCCCATCCAGCTGGGGGGAACACATACGCCATAGAAACCGGGAAACCGGGCCCTTGAGCTTGGCTAGGCTTGAAAAGGGCGCGTAAAATAATAAAAAATGTTCCTTTGTAATTTTGCTGTCCTTTGTTTATTTTTTTTTTTTATCACAAGACCTGTGGTGAGAAGAAGGTGGCATTCGATATAAAGCTGATGGGCTGAAGGTATCTAGTCACCAACCTGCAAAAAAGGCGGCCTTTTAGTAGGTGTAAATTCGCTTCTGCATCAACCCAAGGTAATGGTGGGATTCGATTTCTCTATTAAGTGTCAGAGCAGCACTTTTTTTAGGGACAGCACCACGCACCAATGTATTTGGGAGGGTTTAGAAATGGTAACCCCAAATTCGCTTACCTCAAAAATCTGTTCAGTTTAGTGCAGTAGGCAGATGTCCGTACAGCGCTCGAAACAATGGAATTAATATTACCAAAACTAATCAACCAACGGAATGTTCGCTCATTAGCTGATAATGCTGGTGCTTGTCCTGGGCGTAAAACAGACATTCTTGCTAACGAGCTACGAAAATTTTCTGTAGATATTACTGCATTCTCAGAGAGCTGTTTATTGGGTGATGGTCAGGTCACAGAACGCGACGCAGGGTATACAATATTTTGGAAAGGAGAAGATGGACAACGTATGGAAGTGTGTGAAGATTTGTCATTAAAGATTAGTGTCAAAGTTGAGTGACTCACCCAGGGTATTAACGAGGGAACTATGGCTCTACACGTGAAATGAAGAGATGATCGCTATGCGACAAGTATAAGGACATATGCACCGGCTCTAGAAAGAAGTGAAAAGGCAAAACTCGAATTTTATGAAGTTTTAAGAGAGTGCGTGGTATTGCTAATTTTGATAGAATTATTATACTTGGTGACTTTCACGCTAGAGTTGGCACTGACTGAAACACCTGGAGATGTCTTGGAAGGTATGGGGTTGGGAAAATGAATGATAATGGTTGGCTACTCCTTCAATTTTGCACAGATATAGACATATTTATATCAAGTGCCCAGTTTATACATAAAGAATGTTACATTATGACATGGATGCAGCCTCGATCCAAACAGTGACATGAAATTGATTTTGTAATTGTTTGGCAATGAGATATGAAAGATGTACTTGACGTGCATTCCTTTAAAGAGGCAGATTGTTGGTCAGATCATGCATTTGTTAAAGCAAAAATTAAAATGACATCCTATGTACAGACAGACTAACAATGAAACCCTACCAAAATGTATCTGTGTGGGAAAGCTTAACGATCCTGATACGCAAGTAGTTTTCCAGGAACATCTTTCATTGATCCAGGATCCATCTTCATGAGGTGAATTGCAAATTAAGTCATGATATCTCTTCTGAATTTCTTGGATTTCAAAAAACTGATAACTGGGGTTAGTATGACGAAATCAAGTTCCATCTCACTTCAAACATGGCCCAATCGTGACAATTTCCAAGAAAAGAGATCGAGCGATTGACAATTGTAGGAGAGTTTCGACTCTCGATTGCTAGAAAAATGTTCGCAAGGAATACAAATTCAGTTATTGGTAGGGGGCATTCTAATAAGATTGTTTGAACGTCTCCCACCAATAACCAAATCTGTACTCCTTGCATCACAGAACAGATTTCATCGTGGATGTAGCACAGAAGATAAGATTTTTGCCACCTGTCAACTGCAAGAAAAATCCTAAGAACACTACAAATCAACGTACTTTTTTGGTTTGACCCAACCTTTTTACAGCATATCCCGTAAAGAACCATGGAAAATACTTTAGAAAGTTTTCATTCCACCAAAATTCCTTTCTACCATTCACTCTCTTCATGACAGTATAGAGTGTTCGGTGCTGTCATAGGGATCAGCATTATCATCATTTGAGGTAAAAACTGGTGAGAAGCATGTGGACGTCCTTGCACCAATCCTGTTCTCGCTAAATCCAGTGTTGTTCATTTAATTGCTGTAAGTGAAAATAAGAACTAACAATTAGGTACGATGAAGGTGTCTTCAATCGAAGCTAATTCTTGTCGAAGTTTAATACATTTTAGAAGGAATTGTGATCTAGAACGTCGGGGTTACCATTTTAGATGATGTGGTGCATGTTCTACGTCGGGTCGCCAATCTTAGATGGTCCTGAACTACGGAAAGGAATGCGTGTTTGTAGATATCCATTCTGTACGATAGCTATTTTTATCTATGTGACCGCGAGAGAGAAAGAGAGAATAAAAGGAATGTATGCAAATAGAAACGATAAGAGGTCTACCTTCGTACACATCAACATAATGCGAGAGCTTGCTCCTCGACCGAGCGCCGATTGACCAAAAGAGAGCGATTGATAATTTGCACTCAAATTTTAGCTTTAGTATTTTGTAGCTGTTCGTCACTCACGCACACACACATAAATATATATGTATATACATATATATATATGGGAAAATATATATGTATATGTGTATGTATATACACACACACACACACACACTAGTGACTTCATTTAGGGACAGAGTAGACTCGAACCTGAATCTGCCAATTTTCTTTGGCATTTCAACATCACTTTTTCCACAGAAAAACAATAGTGACTGCAGTTACAATGAACACATGGCACCGCTAAGCCGATTTATGTCATTGCCTCTTGACCCTTCTAACCTCTTGTAAGCGGTGGAGAGTAGAATTGAGATAACAGTCGACCCCCAAAGAATATCTTTTGTTCTCTACAGTATACATATTTTCTAGCTAGTTTTGTATAATTATAAATACTAGAACTCCGTAAGCCAAAGAGTATGCCAGACTTGTCCGGGAACATACTGGCTGTTGTATACGCGAACTGGCAGCAAAACGGGAGAATTACCAAATCTGTGAGCCAGGGAGTAGTAACACTGATCAGGAAGGACCCGAGCAAGGGGAATGACGTTGATAATTGCAGGCCCATAACTCTGCTAAACACATAGTTAAAGATTATGGCTAAGGTGTTAACCTAGGGAGTGGGGCATGTCGTGGGCGAACTGGTGGGAAAGGCGCAGACATGCGCTATCTCATGTAGGACAATACACGACAACCTTCACCTCATACGCTACACTATTGAACGGGTGGGTAAAATTTCTGGCAAAGGTGGGGCACTGGTGAATTTATACCAGTCTAATGCATTCGATAGGGTTGATCATTGGTATCTGGCGGCGGTTGCTCTGGGGCCCGACTTTTCGTGGATGGATTAATGCTATGTATAGCGATATCGACTCAGTCATCCGGGTGAACGGTTTCTTCACGCTTTGCCTCAGAGACAGTGGTGAGTTTGCTCGAAATTGCTTCCAACTAATCTTGTGTCTTGCACCATTTTTTTTACCAAAAACCTTCAGTGCAGCATTGTGGACGTAGTCCCTGGGAGAATCCCATCTCTATCTCTACATCTGATGAGGTGTCTGAGGGGAAGGCATCCACCTTATGAATTCTTCTGCTTCATCTGGGTCTTGTTCCATAGTAACGTCAATGCGTTGCTTGACGAGTGATTTCATGTAAAGCATCTTCTTTAACTGCGGTCTAATCTTGTAGCAAACCAAACAGTGACCCGTATCACTGCCTACCTTTTGGAAGGACTCTGTGTGTGTGTGTGTGTGTGTGTGTGTGTGTGTGTGTGTGTGTGTGTGTGTGTGTGTGTGTGTGTGTGTGTGTGTATGTTGTGGATTCTCCAGTCGTAGACGAGTGATGGGAGTTCTGCAATTTCTTGTTGAACAATCTCACATCAGCTCCCTCCCTCCACTAAATCGATATTGTCTGTACAGTTGCATGGTGTGCCACTCGTCAGGCATCAAAGCGATCGCACAGCAACGTGAAATGAAGTGTTTTACTCAAGAATGCTGCGCCCGGTCCGGGAATGAAACCCAAGATCTTGTGACTGCGACTACAAAGAACACAAATATTTTATAATAGTTGCATTAATTTTCAAAGTAAAGTAAATTGTATTCATTTAGTAATGCATTGTTTCACTTTCTGGAGGCTTATATTTGTGGTTGTTACAATTTATTAAGCATGAAAATATAATTACACATCCAAACAAAATATATTTATAGACTTCAAAGGGAATTGAAGTTATTTAGATAGATTCCTTCATTATCTCTCTCTCTATAAAACTGAAATTGTCTGTGTATGGCAGCCTTCAACTAACACTATCTCCTCCGAGACCCTGCGGCGCAAGTTGACCAAAATTGAGAGTATGATAGAAGAAGGCTTGCTCTTTCTTCCGTAGAAGAAAAAATTCAAATGGACCGTGTTAACACCAAAAATTATTTACATCAAAAAGGTGCTTTTTTTCTATGAAAATCCCTATTTTTTACAATTTTTTGACTGCTGTGTCGCCATTTTTCGGTGTATTTCAACCAGAAAATGTTCACTTAAAGAGAATAACAAGCTACATAATGCAAAATTTTTACTTTTCAAAAATTCCAATTCTAAAGGGTCGAAACAAACCCGAGCAACGCCGGGCGATGCTGCTAGTTTTCAAAATAAATTGAAACAAGAGCAGAATATTTTAACAGAAAATTATCACAAATGAGCTAAACGAAATGTTAAATCCACAAAAAATGCAAGAATCGACATCTGGGATCTCGAAATTCTATGACGTTCACGTTGTTGGTTTCAAGGGATTTAGCTATTTCTTTATGCAATGCATAACAACTCGACTGAGTCAGTGAACGTTGCAGAAGTAAAGCAAGCTCCGATCGTTGGAATCTCTGATTCCAACAAAAGCTGCTGTAACTAACGGTGTGTAACGAACTTTGTAAGCGAATATCTTCTCTTGTACTTTCGGGGTACAAGAAAGCAATCACTAGCCGTTGCTTTAATAATCCAGAATTCTACCAGTCAGAAACAACAAGACGCAAACGTAATATATATATAACTACTTTATTCTCTCTTTCTTGGTAACAGTAACAATAAGTGGCTATCTGATGTCCTTGGTTCTGGGCGCGCAAGGCTGAAAGTGGTGGATTGTAATATTTACAATGTTCAGCCGCTAAAAACAGAACGGGTTAAGATGGCGTCCGGAACAGGGAAGATGAATGTGGTCGGCAACAATTTGGGAAAACCTTCGGCCGACTGCTATCAGAGCTGGACAGAGAGAATATACGTGTAGTACCTTCGATAGCCATGTCCCAAGTCCCCGCTGACTGCTGCTAGTGGTCAAACGTTCTACGTCCCCCTTGCCTTGGCTAACTACCACGTAGGCAAAGGGTCGTGCTTCCGGTGGTTCGCGCATGCGCGAGAGGGCCTTCCTTTCTGTGCCTGGTGAAGGCACCCAAGGAAAATGGACGGTGCGCGCGCGCGCACCGTTATAGGATCACTACAGGTGCTTCAGACTCCGAGAGAAGATCACGGTTACTATTTTAACCATTACGGAAATTACATCTTTTAAATTTTATACCATAACACCTAATGCACCTGGTGGGTTTCGTGGCGTTTATTCATCGCCAGGTCAATTCATCGACAGATCATTCGTCGCCAGCATCCATGTCACAGTATCACAATATCACAAATGGATTATACTGTACATTCCCTAACGTTGTGCTTAACTCCAAGACCTTCCAATATCTTTGAAGCAGAACCACATCTTTATTTTGTCCAACCATTATTAGCGCTTCGTCCGTTATGAATTCTAACTTTGGTAGACTCAGTTTCGTGTGTTTATTGCAGCCACTATCTAGACCGTCTGCTCCCGTGGTTACTTCGAGACCGTCTGCTCCCGTGGTTACTTACTTAGCCCTTTACTTAAGCATAGGT
>NC_043001.1:116680273-116787773 GCF_006345805.1 Octopus sinensis | reverse complement strand
GTCATTTGACTATGGCTATACTGGAGCACCAACTTTACTCAAATCAACCCCAGGATTTTTTTTTGTAAGCCTAGTACTTATTCTATTGGTCTCTTTTGCTGAATCACTAAGTTATGGGGATGTAAACACACCAACATCAGTTGTCAAGCGATGGTGGTGGGGACAAACACAGACACAATCAGCCGAAATTGCGAGGATGATCCGGTTCTTGACTGAAGATTAGAGGCTTCGAATGACCCGTCCGTGTTTTTTGTATCATCTATTTCAATGTTTTGCGTTCTTGTCCCATTTTGTAATTTTTTATATAAATATATATATATGTATGTATATATGATGGGCTTCTTTCAGTTTCCATCTACCAAATCCACTCACAAGGCTTTGGTCGGCCCGAGGCTATAGTAGAAGACACTTGCCCAAGGTGCCACGCAGTGGGACTGAACCCGGAACCATGTGGTTAGGAAACAAGCTACTTACCACACAGCCGCTCCTGCATCTTGTTAAAATATTTTGTGAATTGTATAACAAATTTTTTGCAGATAAATTTTAACAACAAATTCATTCATGGATTTATATGAGCCGTGTGGACTCAGCTTGAGAACCACTGCTCTGGACTAAGCCAGCTAGTATTTTTCTAAGTGTTATAAAACATAATAAGTGTAATATATACAAAAATATTCACAGTATTTAATCTTGAGTTTTCTCAAATTACCAAATTCTATATAGAATTATTGGTGCACTCTATGTAATCAAATCAAACTGCATTCAATGTTTTTCACAGTTGTTTGTTTCTCTTATTACACTTAAATGTTTGGATATTAACACAAGTAGCAAATATATTAATATATTTTTCTGATATACGAAACCATAATAGTGTATAATCTAAAATATATTAGAGCTTCTGGACCATATTCTTTATTACATAATTTTCATCAAAACAAATCAAAATAGATGAACATCAATGGAATTTGTATCTTTGTGGTACCAGTGCCGGTGGCACACAAGAAGACCATCCGAACGTGGCCGTAGCCAGTACCGCATCGACTGGCCTCCGTGCTGTGGGCACGTAACAAACACCATCCGATCGTGGCCGTTCGCCAGCCTCATCTGGCACCTGTGTCGGTGGCACATAAAAACACCATCCGAGCGTGGCCGTCTGCCAGCCTCGTCTAGCACCTATGTCGGTTGGCGCACATAAAAAACACATCCGAGCGTGGCCGTTCGCCAGCCTCGTCTGGCACCTGGTCGGTGGCACATAAAATCACCCACTACACTCTCGGAGTGGTTGGCGTTAGGAAGGGCATCCAGCTGTAGAAACACTGCCAGATCTGACTGGCTGGTGCAGCCTTCGGGCTCCCCAGACCCCAGTTGAACCGTCCAACCCATGCTAGCATGGAAAGCAGACGTTAAATGATGATGATGATGATGATGATGATTAGTGGGTTGAGAAGTTTACTTTGCAGTTATGTGGTTCTTCACAGCAACTTGAAGAAGTGTCCTCTGCAATAGCCTTGGTTTGACCGATACTTTAAGTATGGAATTTGATAAACTGAAATTATGTGAAATTCCATCATATCCATTGTATATATTATGGCAGTGTGATAAGAAGTCTACTTCCCAACTATATGGTTCCAGGTTCAGTTCTTCTGCATGACATCTTGGACAAGTATCTTCTACTGTAGAAGATGCTGGTGTGTTTATGTCCCCGTTACTTAGTGGTTCGGCAAAAGAGACCGATAGAATAAGTACTGGGCTTACAAAAGTCCCGGGGTCAATTTGCTCGACTAAAGACAGTGCTCCAGCATGGCTGCAGTCAAATGACTGAAACAAGTAAAAGAGTAAAAGAGTATAGCCATGGGCTGACCAAAGCCTTGTGAGCAAATTTGGTAGATGGAAGCTGAAAGAAACCCATTGCATACGTGTATGTGTCTATGTGTTTGTCCCCTACCACTGCTCGACGACTAGTGTTGGCTTGTTTACATCCCTGTAACTTAGCAGCTCAGCAAAAGACACCAAAAGAACAAGTACCATGCTTTAAGAAATAAGTACTAGGGTCAATTCACTTGACCAAAATTCTTCAAGTTGGTGCCCAAGCAAGGTCACAGTTTACTGAAACAAGCAAAAGGTAAAATAGATAGATAGATAGATAGATAGAGAGAGAGAGATAAATAGATAGATAGACAGATAGAGAGAGAGAGAGAGAGAGAGAGATAGACAGATAGATAGACAAATAGATAGACAGATAGATAGACAGATAGATAGACAGACAGATAGATAGACAGACAGATAGATAGATAGATAGATAGATAGACAGATAGACAGACAGATAGATAGACAGACAGATAGATAGATAGATAGATAGATAGATAGACAGATAGACAGACAGATAGATAGATAGACAGATAGATAGATAGATAGATAGACAGACAGACAGATAGATAGATAGATAGATAGATAGATATACACACATACATACTACACTCTCGGAGTGGTTGGCATTAGGAAGGGCATCCAGCTGTAGAAACACTGCCAGATCAGACTGGGCCTGGCGCAGCCTCCTGGCTTCCCAGACCCCAGTTGAACCGTCCAACCCATGCTAGCATGGAGAACGGACATTAAACGATGATGATGATACACTATATAATCATCATCATTTAACATCCATTTTCTATGCTGGCATGTGTCGGATGGTTTGACAGAAGTTGGTAAGGTTGGAGGCTGCACCCAAGCACCATTGTCAGCTCCTGCATGGTTTCTACACTTGAATACCATATATATATATATATATATATATATATATATATATATAGTGACTGTGGTAAGAAGCTTGCTTCCCAGCCACGTGGTTCCAGGTTCAGTCCCATTGCATGGCACCTTAGGCAAGTGTCTTCTACTATAGCCTTCAGCCGACCAAAACCTTGCGAGGTTGTTCAACTAAAATCATCCCAATGCTCCAGCATGCCCACAGTCAAATGACTGAAACAAATAGAATATATATATATATATATACTCTTTTACTTGTTTCAGTCATGTGACTGTGGCCATGCTGGAGCACCGCCTTTAGTCGATCAAATCGACTCCAAGACTTATTCTTTGTAAGCCTAGTACTTATTTTATCGGTCTCTTTTTTGCCGAACCGCCAAGTTACGGGGACGTTAACACACCAGCATCGGTTATCAAGCGATGTTGGGGGGACAAACACAGACACGCACATACATATATACGACGGGCTTTTTTCAGTTTCCGTCTACCAAATTCACTCACAAGGCTTTGGTCATATATATACACACATCATAAAATAGTGGTCAGGCAGGAAATCCAGGCAAATACCTGTCAGTGCTGAAGGTGAAATCTTGGCTAACAGGATCCATCCAGTAAATCTGAAGTATTCTGTACAATCTTAGAATCCAGTGAAGGTACTAATTATAAGAATAGCTCATCAATAAGAGTATAAAATAAAACAATCAAAGTAATTAAGATAGTGGTATTACATTTATTAGGAGTGGCTGTGTGGTAAGTAGCTTGCTTACCAACCACATGGTCCCGGGTTCAGTCCCACTGTGTGGCACCTTGGGCAAGTGTCTTCTACTATAGCCTCAAGCTGACCAAGGAAGAAGCCTGTCATATATGTATATGTTCCTGTGTCTGTTCCCCCCCCCCCACCAGCATCGCTTGACAATCGATGTTGGTGTGTTTATGTCCCTGTAACTTAGCGGTTCGACAAAAGAGACCGATAGAATAAGTACTACGCTTACAAAGAATAAGTCCTGGGGTCGATTTGCTCAACTATAAAGGCAGTGCTCCAGCATGGCCGCAGTCAAATGACTGAAACAAGTAAAAGAGTTAAAGAGATTACGATTGTTTTGATAAAAATTATTTAACAAGACATTCGGTCTTCTTGATTCTTTTACTTTTGAGCTTTTCTCATTGAATATCAAACTAACACTATTTTGTGGTGATGTTTAAAAAGCCACTCCTACACATTGTGTTTATATTGTTATTTCTACCTATCATCATCATCATCGTCTTAATAGTTGTGATGAGATGATGGACGAAATTTCTTTTAGTATTGCAAGAACTTATGTAAACGTTATATCACTTTTGTATATATGTATGTATGTATGTATGTATATATGATGAGCTTCTTTCAGTTTCTGTCTACCAAATTCACTCACAAGGCTTTGGTTGGCCCAGGGTTCTAGTAGAAGACACTTGCCCAAGGTGTCATGCAGTGGTACTGAACCTGGAACTAATTGTTAGCATGTTGATTGATATAACAATTCCACTGGTTATCGAAATGATCAGGACTCACTAGTAGCACATTTGTGATACTACTTTCTTTATTCCACTCAGCTTTGCAGGTATAAAAGGAGCAGATAATACTGACAGAACGGACACCACCACCCTTTGCAACATTTGCATGCAGGGTTGTAATTGTAAACAAACTTACACACACACACACACACACATACATAGTTCCATACAATGGTATTCTTTCAGTACTTAAAGGTGGCGAGCTAGCAGAAGCGTTAGCACACCGGGCGAAATGCTTTGCGGTACTTCGTCTGCCATTACGTTGTGAGTTCAAATTCCGCCAAGGTCGACTTTCGGGGTCGATAAATTAAGTACCAGTTACGCACTGGGGTCGATGTAATCAACATAATACCTATGTCTGTCCTTGTTTGTCCCCTCTATGTTTAGCCCCCTGTGGGTAATAAAGAAATAGGTATTCTTTCAGTTCCTACTAAGGCTGTGGTCACTTGTGCATTGAAACTGGACCCAAAACCACATGGCTGAAAAGGTTTTTTCACAGGGCCACCAAGACTGGTGGGAGAAAGGAAAGAATGTACCCTCACACTGGAGACTTTGCTCAAAGGTTGAAAAGTAAACTTGTTAACCACATTGTCATGATGGGTGAGCAAGCATGGCTAACAAGTTGATAGATGTTGGGACCCACCCTAATCAGAGAATGTGTCAGCAATGAAGAATACTTAAAAAGATTAAAGTATGCAGTTGCCGAACAACCTGTGTAAAGAACTTGCTTCAAGTGGGGTAGCTTTGTGCAACAGCCCACTTCAACTCTCCTTCTTTCCTTAATGTGAAACATAAATCAGTGTACAGTGGGCTGTATAACTGACAGCCTCAGAAAAATGCATGCTTAGCAAGTGGGGAAGCAGAACCAAAACAGATTAAACATAACTCTAAGTAGCATGCACAAAATATGCAGCTACAATGCGATACCTCAAATCACCTGCTGGCATTCTCTTACTTCTCTTTCAGTCATTGGAGTGCAATCATCTTGAAGTGTTTAATTACTTGATTAAATCAACCTCAGAACTCATTTTCAGTTTGGAACTTATTGCTGTTTTTTCTCTGTTTGCAGAACTGTTAAGTTATGAGGATTTCAACAAACCAACACCGTTTCTCATTCTATAAGATCAAAACATACACATAGTCATATATGTGTGTGTGTGTGTGTGTGTGTGTACAATGGGTGCACATTTTATCAACCAAATTCACTCACAAGCATTCATTGACCCAGGGTTACATAAGACCCTAATTCAAGATGCCATGCTGAGGGACTGAAACTAAAATGACATGGTTACAAAGCAAATTTCTTCACCACTCAGCTATGGCTATGCTTCAATATGGTTGAGATTTTTGAACAAGTTTACACTTGCTTTGCTAGCCTTGAACATAGAAAACATAAATTACAAAAACACTTGAAGGCAGTACCCTAGTACAACTACAGTCAAATAAACTAAAACTAATAAAATACTACTAAGTGTTGCCTTCAATTATTGTTCACTTAAACCAAATTCTTTGCTTTTCATCTTTCCACTGTTTATATACTTGCATGTATCAAGGTTGATGGTCAACTGTAGCCCTTCCTTTCTCCTTCCATATCTATGGCTTTTGTGCTAATCCAAGAAACCCTTAATATTGTAATAGAGGGACAAATAGAAGAGTTGATCCGAATCGTGGCCGAAGCCAGTGCTACCTCGACTGGCTTCCGTGCCGGTGGCACGTAAAATGCACCAATCCGACCGTGGCTGTTGCCAGCCTCGCCTGGCACCTGTGCGGGTGGCACGTAAAAAACACCCACTACTCTCACGGAGTGGTTGGCGTTAGGAAGGGCATCCAGCTGTAGAAACATTGCCAGATAAGACTGGAGCCTGGTGCAACCTCCTGGCTTCCCAGAACCCACTTGAACCGTCCAACCCATGCTAGCATGGAGAACGGACGTTAAACGATGATGATGATTTCCACTATAGATATGTTCCCTGAGAATTTTTTATTACACAGTTTACCTTACCATAGAATAATTATCAGAACCTAGAGAAAATATTTCCAGTATTAAACTGTCATTCACAAATACACTCCAATTGCTGCCTCCTCACTCTGTATTTTCAACTACTACCACAATAGCCTCTGCTCTTAAGAGCTGACTGATTAGTCTTGTACCAACACTTGTCACCCATATGATAAGACTTTTCTTTCTAGAATGTTGGTTTTCTCTCTTGGCGCATCTTGCCTGTCGTCTTCAGCTCACAACGATTCAAGTAGAATGCTAACAAAATCAGCTTCATTTCAGGGGGTTTGTGAAGGCCATGGGCACACCCCCACCTCAAGACCAGGCTGATTAAAAGCAAAGCCAGGATATATAATAACCCTAAGAAAGTTAAAAATATGGTGAGATGGGGTTTTTTTTAAATTTTGTTTGAAAATTCTGGCCTGACTTGGGCAGGTTTTGTAGCCTGATGAAGGTCCAAAATATTTTCCATAAAATCTAAAAAAAAAAAATAAATAAATAAAGGGGAGTGGGGGAAGGCAGTATCAGAAACTAGTATGGTGCATTTGTCCGGGAAATTTATCTTTCTGTATCACAGAATCTGCAGAAAGGATTGTGGGAACCACTATATGAAGGCTTTCATCCATGGAAGAGAAAGGAGGAATGACACCAGTGGTCGAATGATGGTTTATTGACCGTGAAGGGATGAAAGGCAAAATCAACCTCAGCAGAATTTCAACTTCAAGAACCCAGTTCTCTAATAACTAAACCAATCTACAGCCATGAATAAAATAAAAACCATTACACAACTTACATGTGTAATGGTTCTTACATCTTCAGAATCTTACATGTAATTGAGCTGCTCAATAATTATTTTAAAATCTATTTTACAAACATTTTACAGCCAAATGGCTATTCTAATCCATTTACTGAACAACAAGTCGTGGCTTTATTTTAGCTCAAAGTTAAGTATCAGTTACTTGGAGATGCTCTGTAAAGTTAAATATAAGCAAGGTTATAATTGTTTGAAAAGAGGTCGCCTAAGCTAAATATATGCTGAACATAAACTGCTGAGAGAAAATATTTGTCAAGTTAAATATAACCCAGACACAAATGATGATGACAAACAATGACTCCACCATACTCAATGAAATATCTGGGTAACTAGGTAAATGGGTAAAAAAAAAAACAAGAAACAAATATTCATAAAAATAATACTAGTTATCTGCAAACTTCATAATATTCCAATCATCATCTTTACACTTGCATTAAGATGATATTCGGAACATAAAAAGTTTCTAATAGTAAATTATAAATTAGAAGAGGAGGGAGGGGTGGTATCAATAAACTAAAGAGGAACTGATATCAATAGGGTTAAACAGGTGAGATACAAATAATGGGATATAAATAACACAAAGTTTCAGGTATCTTTTTGCTTTTTTCAAATATCTTAGAACACTTAGATAATGATAATTCCACATAACAGCATTGTTATGTGAAAAAGGATTAGCAATTACATTGCTTACATACACATGAAATCTCAATTATCAGGTATAAAAACAAATAGGAAGTCGTGGAAGCCATTTTCAATGTAAAAGAAAACTGGTTCGTAAAAATCTTGCCATCTTATCATGGCAGTTGCAACAAAATAATTGCCTCAAATTTAGGTAAAAAGTCAACAATTTTAATGGGAGTTAGCCAATACTATCTACCCTAGTAAATAACTAGTACTATATTTTATTGACCCTGAAACAACGAAAAGCAAAGTTGACCTTGGTGAGATTTGAACCCAGCATTTTTCTTTTCGATATTCTAGCAATTCTGTCAGCTCACCACCTTTTCTGCAACAAAGTGATAAACTTCTTTCTTACATGATATGACTAGTTGACTCAATACAATGCTAGACTAACAAACAAAAAAAAAAGTTTGTGGTTCAGCACAAAAGTTGTGCAGTATTTGTAATTCAATGAACTACAAGCTAAGAAGAGTACCTTGATCTGATCACTCAATCCACTAAAAATAGAAGCCCAGCCCCACTCAAATCACAGCCTACTGTTTCAAAAATGGAAGGACACATTAGATAATGTAGGTCTGTTCTACAGATAAACAATTCTCAATGAACCAAACCCTTAAATCACACACTGTTTCATCTGAAAATATTTTCAAAAAATTTTTTTTTTGTACTATTATTACCAAAAAAGCCTTCTCCCATCGTTTTGAAGTGTGTAGTGGGGAAAAAAATTGGCCAAAATCAGTCTGGCAGTGGGAGATGAAAAAAATAAATTTTCCAAAATTCTTTTCATAAAAAGCTTCATTTCCAAGGGTGTGGTGAAAACAAATTGGAAAAATCCCTATCAAACAGAGAAAATCAAACTTATGTAGGCATCCTGATATAAAATTCTGGCATTTAATTGTCTATAGCCATTAAGATTTTATTGAAATGGTATCATGTCCCAAAATTTCAGGATTCATTTAGTTCTATATCTACTACAAATGTGCCAAAACCATGTGGCTTGTACTTTTGGATTTAGCTAGGTCCAAAAATTCATGTAAAGCATGAATCATGTTGCAAAACCAACAGTTTGTTACATGCAACAAAATAGGCTTCAGACACAAATTCTTTAAAATTGCCCCAAAGAAAAAAAGTTTAATTTTCAAGAACCTGATAAAAACAGGCAACTGCTATCCCATGGACACTATTAATTTGTGTAATTTGAAGGTGATTATCACCTCAGTTTCAAAGATATGACATCACAAATATGGCCAATTATTCATTTAGGCTAAATTGTCATTCAAATTGTCATATTTTCTAAAATATTCATCCAAATTTCACAAATGAAGTATCAAAATATTTTCAAAAATTCAAATTGATACCAACTAATAGCAGAAGTTAAAATGAGTGATAACATTTCTCCATGACTAACAGCTGCTCTCATGATAATAGAGGTTAGCTAGGCTTGGTCCACTTGTATACTTTGTTCTGTGATTTTTACTTCCCTGTGATATCCTAGCATCAACTTTGGCTGGCTGCCTAAACAAGGTACTGATATGACTATCAATGAGACGACATAAAAGAAGTTAATCGCAATATGTGATAATATCATTTCTGAAGGTTTTAGACATCTGTTTTGAATAGGAGACAAACAGAAACTGTGCCTCATTTGAGGGCAGCTTAAATACTGGTTAAGAAGTTCACTTTGCAATCATAAGGTCCCAGGTTCAATCCCACTACAAAGCATCTTGTGCAGTTGTCTTTAACTTCAGCCTCTGCCTGGTCCAGTCTTTGTAAGTGAAACTGTGTCCAACATTATCACTGTGTCATACAGGGAGATTCTGCTTAAAAATTACATTAAGGGTACAGGTATTTGTGGAATATACAGCCACTTACACACTAATTCAATGAGTAGGTAGTTCAGTTGAATGAAAAACTGAATACTTATTGTTGAGGTCAATGGAAATTCATTTAATTTTCTGTTATAAAGCCAACAAAGATCGTCTACACCCAGACAAATCATCAGTTGTACCCTTACATTTTACCAGTTATGGACTTCATATATCAAAGATAAAAATTTATACAAGTAGTTTTCTTCAAGGACTTCACTTTTTGCCCCGTTTTTTTTTTTTCTTTTTTCTACTGCCAGTTACTGAAACAAATGTGAGAGTTTCTATATAGTTGCTGACCTTCTAGAAATAGAAGTCAAAATCTTCCTCAATTGCAATTGTACCATCTTAAGAAGCAAGAACACATTTGGCATTGCTGTTATAAGCATTCAAAAGGATAGGTCGGTCATAGATGCAATGTTTCCCATGGAACTTTTAATAACAGTCAGGGTTATGCCTTGCACAGGAGCACAACACAGTTATTTAGATGAAATACAAGGCCTGAACTGGGATTGATTGGTAGACAGTAGACACTTCTCACTTGTAGCATTTTCATATTCTGGAACACTGAAGAAACCCTGTTTTTAGCCTATAAAACTTGGAAGTCCTGGAGAGGAATCAACAGACGTTCTTACCAGGACCATGACAATCAAAACCAACAATATCCAGCAATGTTCCACTGCTATTAATAATAAGAATAAGCCTTTTTGTTGGTATTCATATTTTGATATCTTTTAATGTATATTTCAAATTGAAATGATTCCAAATTTTAATTATTTTCTTTTTCTTGATTTTGTAAAGATGTTTGTTGTCTCATATGAAGTTTATCTTAGCATGAAGGATAAACATGAATACATGATGTGGTACAGCTAAGACAGAAGACAATGATAAATAGCAGCATTAGCAGTTTCATTTAAAAAAAAAAATGGGTAGTTTAAAATATAATAAATATAGCAGATCATATAATGTTTAATGTTCCAATGTCATGAGAAGAAAGCTTATTCATCATCATTCTTTTTGTTTTAACTATTATTACAAATACAATCATATATATGTTTCTTTTTTTTTTTTAAGACTTACCTTGAAATGTGTATGTTGAAATGTATGTTGATATACACAGTTGCAGTTTGACAGAAGTGAGTTTTAAGACGTGTACACACATATACACACTTTTCTTTTCTTTAGGTTAAACAAGTGTATATGAGTAAACAGATGAGTGTTGGTATACACAAGTTAGACGGTTTGAGTGATCATGTAGAGGTTATTTTTCATTAAAGGACATCTTTGTTTTGTTGTCAATACTAAAGTACAAAAGAGGTTAGCTTAATCAACAACAAGACAGAAGACAATATTTATGTGTGTATAACTTTTATAAACAGGCATCCTCCATGTTACAGTCCATAGAGAATAACTGATATAATGGTCGTGTTATATTCCTGATAAATGTTGTCATATTATGGAATTCTCCAACATGGAACATACTTCCCATTGACCTGCATGGAAAATGGAAGTCAATGGCAAATACATTTTATGTTAGAGAATTTCAGCTTACAACATTTTCAGGATTGCACTGCTTTTGCAAATTAGGGGATGGTTGTATAATTTAATCAGTAGAATTTTGCAAACTAAACAATTCAAAAGTAGGAGTGACCTCCATCCAACTCAACAGGGAGTCAATCAACCAGCCAAAGTGTTTAGTCTTTGTATCTCATTACTAGTTGTGTTTAGTCTCAAACTTATTACATCAGACCACCAAGCTGTAAATATTATCAAATGTAAGTACTGTTTACCAATGTTCAAGGTAGAAGCACTGTATCACTGATACACATTAGCATATGGGAATTTACACTGTCCTATGGGCCAAGATATTCAAATACACTGTATTTTCCCCAAGTTAATCAAAAAATTAACAGGATCAAATTGAATCAATTTCCACAGAAAAATCTTCAATGGGAATGAGCATTAGAAAAAATTCCAAAATAAACAGTGATTTCTACGTGGGAAAGAAAAACCACACACCAGCAAAATATATTCACCATTGCATTGTTATAATTAGAATTAAGGATAGAAATGCTTGTCAAGTCATTACAAACCACAAGATTCACTTGGAATTTGTTTTAGTAAATTTGTATGAATACAGCTTGGCATATTTCTTTGAATCTAAGACAGTCTGAAGTGATTTTTAACTTTTGAATTGTATAGTTGACAAATACTCATACAGATTAAAATATGTGAATACCCTGGCTATTATTTGTTCTTATTTCATTTTTGGCGCTTGACTTTAATGTGGCTTTTAAAAAAATGGGAAACAACTTTTATAAATATATTTACACACATACATGCACAAACACGTCAACCACTCATGCAAACATTCATGCACACATGTACACACGCATGCGCACATACCAAACACAATCAGCCATGCACACACACACGCATGCGCACATACCAAACACAATCAGCCATGCACACACACACACTCATGCAAACAAATTAAATTCAGAATGACTATGAAATGGTCATTTTTATAAAAATAAAAATAAGATTATGACTAAAAAAGAAAATGAGAAAACAAAATGAATGGATAGGAATTAGTCTGCCGAAGAGATAGAATAAATAAAAAGAGGACTTAATTTCCATTCTTCCTTTTAAAGAAAGAACAAGCAGGATGGCAAAGGATATGGGAGGAGGGAGAGGGGAATTTTTTGTTTTTTTTAAAAAGTGTGTAGTCCCTTAAATAATGTTTTGTATCAGTGCTTCTGTATTTTACTTCAAACTCTCAGAATCTCCAAACAGTTGTTATAGCAGATAGCAATCCAATCTGGTTGGGTCGATGACCATTGGATTTGATTAATCTCACCAGCTGCTGTATAGGCTAAGATAGGGTCTTCAATAGCTCGAGGCATCTGCTGTATATCCCATATCAGAGCTTGATGGTCATCCGCTGCAAGAAAATAACAAAGGAAAATGGTTTTCGTATAACAACAATAACAAGTCGAATACAATCTAAAATTCCAAATTTGACATTTTGTACAAATTGGTCCTTTTTACATCCATTTTCCATGCTAACATGAATTAGACAAACATTTATTGGGAGACATTACTTTACAGCTGGATATTCTTCCTGTCACAGAACTTTACTTGTTTTTCAAGTAAGGAATATTTTTATTCAACAGAACCAAATAGCAATTTGCTAAAAGGAAATGTCAACACATCATCATGGTTCCACTCAATGGTTCCATGCAAATACATGAGATGTAATCATTCATGCACATATCAAGCTTCCTTACAGTTTCTGCTTACCAATTCCACTCACAAGGCATTGGTCAACCTGAAGCTATAGTAGAGGACACTTGACCGAAGTCCCACACAGCATGATGGAACTCAGAATCACATGGTTATGAAGTAAATCTGTATCAATCCAGTCATGCCCATACCAATGATATTTATTTTAACAATCTAACAACTTGGTCTTCAATTTGGTAGAGGCATACCCCTTACTATCTCCCCAAGTTAGAATTCAAAATAATTCTATTTTAAAATCTAAACGAATTTTTGATTCTTGATTCCTAATGTTATATAATAATGTAAAATCAACACCAGAGAATATAAACAGCTGAAAAAAATTCTGACTGGAACAATGGTAAGTGCTGTTTGCATATTAGATAAAATTTACATCAAATAAAGCAGAATTGTTAAAGACAAAGTTCAGCCTGGTATGATATGAAACAACCCTGGCTTTGTCAACAATACAAAGTTTTGAGTGTAGAAATGGTATTTTGTTGTGAACTAACTCTCAGAGCAATGAAGAGAAAACTTCAGAAAATGACGTAAAAATAAATAAAAGTTATTTAATAAGCAAACAGAAACAAAGTTGCAAGAGAAGGGAATGAACTTACCAGCTGTGCAGATGTGACAGCTGGAATGTGGAGCCCAGGCAATACCATTCACACAGGCACGGTGATTATTGAGTCGAGCCACAGGGGTGCATGGCACTCTTACATCAAGAATGATAACCTGCAAGAAATAAGAGGTTTATTTTTATTATATATTTATACTATTTATTTATTTTTATCATATTTTTAACATATTGTCATTCATTCCCAACTTCTAATATCAAAACTTTACAATGCCTCTAGACAAACACACATGACCAATATTGATTACCATCCTGCTTTCTTAAATAGATACCATTATCAGTTCATGTATTGAAAATTAATGTATAGAAGCAATTTAATTGCAAAATTACTTGCTTCAACAATCTGCAAGAAGATATAAAAGTTCTCCAATTCATCTCGTCCATATCACCGTGAAAACAGCAAATTATAACCTCATTCAATGGCACCAAGACACAATCACAAGACACATCAGAAAATATCTGCAATACAATAAGTCTCTACTCCTGAACAACACACAGGAAATCAACTACATTGACATCATACACTAATAGCCTGCCAGTGCTATATACGCACTGTCTCTTTTTACAAAAAATACTTTTTCTAAGTCAGTATGGATAAATGAATGAAAAAATAAAAATTAGTTCAGAAAAGTATGTCCAAATATGTTTATAGTTTTGTAATGTTTTTGAAGATTCTTTTAATATTTTTCTCTCTCTGATTTTTCTACTCACGGCACCAAAATTATTTAAATTCTCTGTTAGTTCTATTTTGTCAAAGACATTCATAAAGCCAATGAGAAGATTTTTCTTTTCCCTATTTTGTCAAAGTTTCACCAGCCATCATATACATCAAATGAAGCAGAAAGCTAAATGAAGTTCAATAGTTGTGAAACAAAATTTTCAAGGTGCCAAAAAGTCCTGGGGACAAAATGTTTGATGTTGAATAAGTCAGCGTCAAATTAGCAATGCCAAATAGGCATTGTCAAAACAGCTGTGCCAAAACATCTCATACCTCCAAACATTAATGGTAAGAGGTATGTTGATAAAATCAATCATAACACAAATGGTGGTAGACATCATCATCATCACCATTTAACGTCTGTTGTCCATGCTGGCATGGGATGGGATGGATGGTTTGACCAGGGCTGGTAAACTGAGGGGCTGCACCAGGCTTCAGTCTGATTAGGTGTGGTTTCTATGACTGGATGCACTTCTTAATGCCAACCACTTGAAGAGTGTAATGGCTGCTTTTACGTGCCAGTTGCATGACACCAATATCTGCCATAATCAGGATCCACTTGACTTGATGGGTCTTCTTCTCAAGCACAGCATATTGCTAAAGGGTCTCAGTCATCTGTCATTGCCTCTGTGAGGCCCAACACTTGAAAGCTGCTTTTTACATGACACTGGCATCAGCCACATTGTGATCTTTACATGTCAGTTACGCGACACCAACAACAGTCACAACTATGATTCCACTTGGCTTAACAGGTCTCTTCTCAAGCACAGCATATCATCAAAGGTCTTGGACACAAGTCATTACCTCCATGAGACCCAATGTTTGAAGATCATGCTTCACCACCTTGTCCTGTCTTCCTGGGCCTCCCTCTTCCACAGCTTCCCTCCACTGTTAGAAATCAGCACTTCTTCAAACAGCTGTCCACATTCATCCACATCATTTGACCAAACTAATGCAGTCATGCCTCTTATGCCCAAATCATTTTATGACATTTATGGTAGTTAATATGCTGATATGTTCATCTAAAGACAAGCAACAACAGATGCACCCAATTGATGGACTGTGTTTGGGAAGGGATTTAGCCTAGAGGAGACAAGTTCTGGGTTTTGTAAGACTAGGTATCACCAATGCCCTCATCTTTATGAGACAACTACAGGAGAAGCACTCAACTATGAATAAGCCACTCTACCAAACTTTTGTTGACTTGGCAAAGGACTTCAACAGAGTTCAATGCTCTGTAGGCTGGTGGTTTCTAAGAGAACTAGAGATAGACAAATAGCATGTGCAAGGTGGAAGTTAACTGAGTTTCTGAGAAAGAATTTAGGATGTAAATAAGTGTATCTCAGGAATCAGTTCTCAGCCTCCTTCCATTTATTACAGCCCCCTTGGTCATAACAGAGGAGTTTCAGACCAGCTATCTATGGGAACTCCTGAATGCTGGGGACTTAGTTCTACAAGACGAATCTAAGAATTCTGGTTCTCTTCTATTACTCTCTCACACTCTTTCCCAGATCACTGCCTCAGTTTTATTTTCTTATCACCTGTCCTTCTGATGAAGGAGGAGGAGGAGGAGGCATAATTGTTTTGGTAGCATTTGAACTCCCAGTGTAAAAGGATTACGATGCTGTAAGATATTTAATATAACACTACCATTTATGCCCACTGACCATATTTATCAGATGTAAAATATCAAGGATGTGCAAAGCTCTGTTAGACATCAGATATATCACAACTTAACTATCGTATAGGAATGGCTCTCATACTGCATGTGCAATATCAGCAACTACAATAGTGATCCGATGGTATCAGTTGTTTTGATGAAAACAAGCCATTATAACTATCAAAATAAACACCAGTATTTCTATCATCTTTTTTTTTCAAACTCTTTTCTTGATGACATTAGTCATCATTTTATGTCTGCCTTTCATGCTGGGATGGGTTGGATGTTTTGACAGGATCCAACTCATCAGAGGGCCATGTCTTGTTCCAGTGTCTCAGTTTTGGATTGTTTCCGGAGTTAGATGCCCTTCCTAATGATAGCCACTTTACAAAGTGTAATGGGTGTTTGATTCCTGAGACCAATACGAGTGATGTCATTTGAACAAATTCTACTGAGCAGAAAGGAACTTTTGCAGATTGCTCTGCATTTTTCAGTTGAACACTAACAGAGGATGATACAGAGGTCTCTTTAGCAATCAAACTATATATGAAATTTTTATTTTGCTATAATTTTGCTTTTGTATATTTTTAATACTATCTTGCTATTTTGTTGTGAATACCTTGAGATATTTACACACACACATATATACTTTAGAAAAATATCACTATTAAAAGATGAGAGAATATTCAATGTCTTAAAAAATTGCACAATATAACAACTCAAACATACAAGTATGAAAGATGTGGAAATAAGAAATAAATTGATCCCTCATAACCATGTCAAAATCAAATTTTACAACAGAGCCACTTAGAGATCTGTACATCTACTTCAGATCAGTCTTTCTATTAATGTGCATAATAAAAAACAAACCATACTAAATGGATTTTTGAATCACTCTATGTTTTTAACAAATCCACATTACCTCCATTGCATCCATAGCCATTGTCGCTAAGTAGTTAGGATCCTGCTTATTCCATGCTAACCGTAGAAGTGGATGATGTTGGGGATCTTCATATATAATAGTGGAATGTTCCAGATGTCGTAAATCAAACATTCTCACAGATCCATCAGCCCCTGCCAAAGTAATAATAATGATGGTTACAAATTTTGGTGAAAAGCCAGCAATTTTAGGGGAAGTGGGTTAGTTGATTACATCAACTTCAATGCTCAACTTATGCTTATTCTATGCCTACTGTTTATATTAGTCAGACTGGTGTATTCTTGATTGTTACTTTCACTACAGTTCGGCTGTTGTATACTTCAGCCTTCTTCAGGTGTCTTGTGTTGAAATTGGGTGTTGTATCAGAATTTCAAGCCTAACTCATTATTTGATACACAGGGGTATACTGTTTTCATTCTGCTCTCTGTGTGTTCCATGACAATTCTTGCTTCAGTTGATCTTTTTGAGAATTACCTTAATCCCTTGACTGGGATTAACAAATGTCCTTATCTACTACGCTGTGCAGTCACCTAGAGGTTTGAGTTCAATCTCAAGCAAAGCATTAAGATAATTCACAAAAAAAAAAACCCTTAAAACATAGAGCAAAATGAGGACAGTGTACCCCATGGATCATATAAAGGGTAAAATTCAAAATTCTGATACAACAACCAAGTTCAATGCAAACACCTGAAGACGGCTGGAGAATACAACGGCCAAAGTGTAGTAAAAACAACAATCAAAATAAGGACAGGAGTATAACTAATATAAACAGTATACATAATATAAATTCCTCATCTCAGAAATATAGAACTGATACTTATTTTATCAACCCCAAAAGATTGAAAGGCAAATAAGAAACGTCACTATACATTTTGTCCAGCATGCTAATGATTCTGCTAGCTTGTAGCTTTAATAAGTAATAAAAGTAATAATGGTTTCTGATTTAAGCACAAAACCAGCAGTTTTTTATGAAATAAGGTTAGTTAATACCACTGATTGTAGTACTTGACAGGTAATTTACTTTAAGAACTCTGGAGGGAGGAAAGGCAACTTTGGTGAGATTTGAACTCAGAATGCAAAGAGCAGTGACAAATGTTACAAGGCATTGTTTCTGATGCTCTAACATTTCTGCCAGAATAATAATAATAATCCTTTGTATAACAGGCCTGAAATTTGGGGGGAGGGGGCTAGTCAATTATATCGATCCCAGTGCTCAACAGGTACTTATTTCATTGACCTCCAAAGAAATGAATGGCAAAGTTGACCTTGTGCCATTTGAACTCAGAGTGTAAAAACAAACAAAATTGCAGCTAAACATTTTGTTCAGCTCGTCGCCACCGACAACGACGACAATAATAATAATAATCCTTTCTACTATAGGCACATTACCTGGATATTTTGGGGCAGAGAGGTAGTTCATTTTAATGACCCCCAGTACTTGACTGGTACTTTTATCAAACCTCAAGATTGGAAAGGCAATGTTGAGGTTGACCATAGCAGGATTTGAACTCAGAACATAAAGTGTCAGAACAAATACAACAAAGCATTTATCCCAACACTTAATAATAATTGTTTCTAATAACAGCAAAGGGCCTGAAATTTGGAGGGGGTGTTTTAGTTAATACTATTGACCTCACTACTTGACTGGTACTTTATCAAGCATGGAGGGATTAAAGGCATAGTTGACTTCAGCAGGATTTCAACTCAGAACATAGACAACCTGGAATAAATACCCCCCAAGACATTTTGTTGTCATGCTAATTATTCTGCCAACTTGCTATCTCATGATCCTTTCTACAATAGACACAAGGCCTGAAATATTAGGGGATGGGGATAGGCAATGACATCAAACCCCAGTGCTCAACTGGTACTTATTTCACTGACCCCCAAAAGGATGAAAGGCAAAATTGATTTCAGTTGAATTTGAACTCAGAACATAAAGATAGGTAAGATGCTGCTAAGCATTTGGTCTGGTATGTTAACTATTCAGCCAGCGCACTACCTTATAACATCAACAACAAATATAGGTTGAAAGTAGGTACTTAACTAAAAATGAGAAAACTGAAAAAAAGTATTTCAACAAAAATGGATTAACGTGTACTTGGTGATCTTACCAACACTAGCAAACATATCTCTTCCACCACCAGCACGACTAAAAGCAATATCATACACTTCTTTGTCGTGAGCTATAAGCTGTGTCTTCACATGGCCCGACACCAAATTTACCCTGCACAAAAGCTGACCAGTCTGCAAAACAAACGAAACAAGAAAAAAATGTTATCTAAAACACATTACATAGAAAGGATAAAAATAATGAAACTTTACTCCAGTGATTTTTCTAAGGATAAAATAAGGCTAAAAATTTATAATAAAAAAAAAATTAAACTTTCTTATCAATGATGAAACACAAACTGTGAATCTTGAGGAACTGTTCAGCATAACAAATTTAATCATCATCATCATCATTGTTTAACGTCCGTTTTCTGTGCTAGCACGGGTTGGACGGTTCGACCGGGGTCTGGGAAGCAAGGGGCTGCTCCAGGCTCCAGTCTGATCTGGCAGAGTTTCTACGGCTGGATGCCCTTCCTAACGCCAACCACTCCACGAGTGTAGTGGGTGCTTTTTACATGCCACCTGCACAGGTGCCAGGGGGGGTCCGGCATCGGCCACGATCGGTTGGAGCTTTTAACATGCCAGCGGTTCCGTATAACAAATTTAATTATGCATATGAAACTTGATCCATGAAAATTTTATACAGATGTAGAAGGTGTAGACATAGCTATGTGATTAGGAAGTTCACTTTCAACCACTAGTTTCAGGTTCCATCCCATAGTGTGATGCCTGAGGTAAGTGTATTCCACTACAGCTTTAGGTTGGTTAATGCATTATGAAGAAATTTAATAGACAGAAACTAAAATGAAGCCCTTCATATATATAAGTAGATATATATCAATCTGATCTGGCAAGGTTTCTACAGCTTGATACCCTTCCTAATGCCAAGCACTCTGAGAGTGTAGTAGGTGCTTTTTACATGCTACCAGCATGGGAGCCAGTCAAGCGGCACTGGTATTGACCACATTCAGATGGTGCTTTTTATGTACCACTGGCAGAGGAGCCAGTCAGGGGTCATTCAAATTGGACCCTGGTGCAGCCTACTAGCTTGCCAATCCTCAGTCAAACCATCCAACCCATACCAGCATGGAAAACTGATGTTAAACGACGATGATGATGATGATGATGATGATATATATATAGGCTTCTTTCAGTTTCTGTTTACTAAATCCACTCACAAGGCTTTGATTGCCGTGGGGCTAAATCTAAGACCATATGGTTGGAAAGCAAACTTCTTAACCACACAGCCACACCTGTGTCACATACACAAACATTAATTAGAAATATACAACCAGAAACAATACTGAAACAATACACTTAAATTTATCAATTAACAAGCCGTCTAATAAAAATTTCATATTTTAAAATATTCAACAATTAATGCATCCGGGTCATTATAACAGTCATGTTTAATTAGTGTGGTTCGTTCAAGATCGCAATAATACAGACACTAATGAGATTAATGGAGAGCAAAATGGAAATGTGTTTCTCACCTCTAAACCCCAAATTGTGCAAGTAGTGTCAATACTTGAAGTTCCCAATAGATTAGGGTCAATTTCATTCCAGTCAAATGATGTCAGAGGAGCACAAAAATCGGAATTTTTGTTCTGAAATATTAAAAGAAAAATGTTAAACAACACAGGAAAATTACCAAAATTCCATGAGGTTTTACAATCCAGAAATATCTTGTAAATATATCTGTTATGTAGTTAACAATAATCAATGTGGAGTAATAATTTGAAATAAAGGATTCCAACAAAATATATGGATATTTTTAATTAGATACACCAGTTTCTAAGATATTTGTGGGGTCTTGAACACTAAATGATTGTCTCAATAATGTTTGTTTTTTCCTTCTGCTGATGTCTAACTTCACTCATTGTCCAATATCTAAATAAAAAGAAATATTTGAAAGGCAATGTTGAGGTTGACCATAGCAGGATTTGACCTCAGAACATAAAGTTTTTACAGGTTTTGTGGTACAAACAGGAGAAACTCAAAATGCAAATGTAAAATGCATATGTTATTTTTAGTTAGCTGTAAAACTATATAAGTGACTCAAGAGCTGAGTTTTGTGCACTGCACTTTTCAAACTACTTCAATATTTTATGTTGTTACAAATTATTTAAAATAAAAGATTTACAGCTCTTTTGGTGAGGTACCTCATATCTTAGCAGGTAAAAATAAAAATAAAATACTTTTGAAGAGAACTTTTCAAGCAGGTATAGGTTGAATGAGAGGGTGTTCTTTCTCTCTCTCTCAATTCTATCAGGCAAAGTGATTATAAACTGGAAGAGAGAGTCATAGATGCTTAAATCTTATGGGATCACTAGCAACAAAGTACTATGTCTTTGATCAAGATAATTCACTATCAAATAACACACAAAGGAAAATATAATCCTTTAGATGAATCAAAAGTTACAAGATTCACAGTGACAAATTGGGTAGAATGGAATATCTGGAAAACAAGTTTTAATTCCAGCAGCTTCTAAACTGTAGCTCAACTATTCAACTGTTAAAATAAAAAATTTATAAAAGCATTCTTAAAATTTTTTTTAAATCATTGAAGGACACTGTCCAAGAAAACATATATAAAGAAATGTTACTGACATTGTTTAAGAGGCACTCCAATCTTGTATCATTCTCTCCAACTCTCCATACTCTCAAGTAGTCTCCACTGGTAGCTAGCAAATCAGGAAATACACCTTTCTAGAGAAAAGAAATCAAAAACAGAAGCAAATGCAAGATGTCATCTGAATAATATAAATGAGAAATAAAATATGATACATTGCATTTCAAAGAAACAATAAAATGTAGAATAGGGAAAAAAAAGAACAGCTAGAAATGATAAATTATAACTTACAGCATCCGGGATCCACATGATTTTAGTTGTGGGGTAAGGATGGTCAAATGTGCTTCTTGATGTGAATTCAGATGTTTCTTCATCCAAAGACACAATTTGCACCTAGAAACATAAATCAAAACAGTATAACAATGAGTGTTAATAGATGTCAACATTTTAAGAGACTTTGTTGCTGAAACTGAAAACAGAAATTTTAAAACTTTTACTTTTTTATTCAATTTAAGAATTTTGCAGAGTTTTTCTGAATATGAGTATTTTTGCTCACAACACAGATTGATTGGACGTGTCTCTCTACTGAAAGTAAATATTTCAATTGTTATACTTAAATGAACACCACACTTCAAAATAATTAAAGGAGAATATGGTGAGTGAACCAAGTATAAACTTTTGATGAGCTGAATTCATAGCCAGGTATTGATTGTTTTCAGTCACACGTTTTCATGTCACATTTCTAGGTAATATCTCCAGAGAAGGAATGAATGCTACTCACTTCGGTTTAAGAAAATCCCTATGCTATAGTAAATGACATCATTCAGTTAATTGAAAAGAATCAGAAAATTTAGCAGGCGAGTTCTACAGCCTGGTTTCTCTACTTATATATAATTGGAAATCTTGGGAGTAACAATATACAGACAGTTGAGAGAAATAATCTTCCTTCAAAGAAAGCAATTAAATATCAGATGAAGAAAGATAACTCTCGTATTTCAATAAGTGACGACGTGGATTGCATCTGAATTTTTCTCCATTTGTACTGATAACCTCTGCATCTAGATAAACTGAGAAATAAGTTTTGGGTTCTTTCCACTAATGTTACAACACAGAAACATTGCACAACATTGTCAAATTAGTAAGAGGTGTAGCTAAATGAAGCGTTAGTATCATATGTCATGTGGTGCACTATTACAATATCACTTTAATTTTCAATGAATCAGTCAAGAAAGCCACAATTAAAGTGTTGTTATTTACTCCAGATTAAACCTGTATGAGCAGATCTATAATCAAAAACATTCCAGCCATGACTACTTTTTTTTAGGAATATGTAAGACTATATTATCTAATAAGCTCTTTATTTAACATGATAGGGAGTAATTTGAGGGAAATTTGGTTACCATTTCAAGTAGCTTGGGCAACTTAAAGGCTCCAAAGGGCACTCCAACTCTTAAATACATTTTCCCTGCTAAGGAACTACTCCCCCTACTAATTGTCTCCCTTGACAAACTTGCTCTTAGCTCTAAAACTTTTTCCACCCTTTTCATCCACCATTCATTCCACACAATAGTTACAATAACCAAATCTGTAATACTTTCTAGTCTGAGCTTTTTCTTGAAGAAGGACAATTAATTAATTTATTCTTCTTTCCAGAATTAAACACCTATAAACTGTGTGCTCCTGTTTCTGAAACCTTTTCTGTTTTATTCTGTTTCCGAAACCTTTTCACTATAAATAAGTAGCATAGGGTGGTATAGTACAGTTCACTACTCTAAGTTTCATTATCTTATTTTGCTAAGCTTACATACTTTTGTGTGGAAAAAACCCAAAATACTAGAAATGTAACCAGAATAAAACTATTACCAGTGAAGGAATTGCTAATATTTTTCATCTAAATAAGGCAGCAAGCTAGTAGAATCGTTAGCACACTGGGTGAAATGCTTAGTGGCATTTCATCTGTCTTTACAATCTGAGATCAAATTCCACCAAGGTTGGCTTTGTCATTCAGTTTTTAGGGGTCGATAAAAGAACAGTTGAGTACTAGTGTTGATATACTCAACTTACCATTTTTAGTAGCTTGAGCAACTTTAAGGCTCCAAAGTGAAATTGCTGGCCTTGTGCCAAAATTTGAAATCAATATTTTCATATAAATCATATTAAACATTGAAAGCACCGTTTTGAAGAGAAACGAGAAACAAAACCATTGAGAGAAATTCGTTTCTCTTTTCTGTCTCTCAAGTTGGTGAATACAAAAGTTACTTAATACAAAAATCTTAGCAGTTAATTCAGAATTGACTCATTGGGTAAATTCACATTGTAAATAACCATCTCTTATCAGCACTAAGTGACTAATGAATTATCTTGTAGGCATAAATTAGTAGTTAAAACAGCAGACAGAATTTATAGTGTCCTGTTTGAGAAGATGGAATGGTTGGCACTTTGTAATCATCATCATCTTATCATCATCATCATCGTTTAACGTCCACTTTCCATGCTAGCATGGGTTGGACGGTTCAACTGGGGTCTGTGAAGCCAGAAGGCTGTATCAGGCCCAGTCTGATCTGGCAGTGTTTCTACGGCTGGATGCCCTTCCTAACGCAAACCACTCCACGAGTGTAGTGGGTGCTTTTTACATGCCACCGGCACAGGGGCCAGGTGAGACTGGCAACGGCCACGAACGGATGGTGCTTTTTATGTGCCACCGGCACGGGGGCCAGGCGAGGCTGGCAACGGCCACAAACGGATGGTGCTTTTTACATGTCACCGGCACAGAGGCCAGTCGGGGCGGCGCTGGCAATGGCCACGATCAGATGGTTCGCTTGCTTGTCACCGGTACTGGTATCACAGCCGCAATTTCCATTGATGTTGATCGACTTCGATTTCGGTTCTGCTTTCTGATGAATGCAGAACCAAAATCTAATGTAGTTGATAATGCTGTCATCCAGAAATGAAAAATACAAAGTTTAAGTCTTATCGGGGTGGAGCTGATTAGTCCTTTCTGTATGAAATTGGTGATTATTTATGTCTGATGTCATTTATTACTCAACTGCTTGGTTCACTGAAAATGGTGGGGAGACATAAAAGGTTACCTTGTTGTTGTACTCTTCCATGAAACTACCGAGAGCTAATCGAAACCGCTTGTCTGGACGAATACTCCAGTTCATTCCATATACAGTCCATGGTGCTTCGTATTTATAGATCTCTTTCCTCTTGCCAGGAGGTGCAGCAGGTAGAGCACACATGGTAACTAAACAAAAAGAAAGAAATAGAAACCAAACTATTATATTTATAATAAATACAGAAAAATGTAATGACACACAAAATCGTTTTTGTATCTGGTTTGCAAGATTCTTTATGTGAATTGTGTTTCGAAACAAATCTTGTAGTGTCTAAGGATAGTCATTATGCCAATATAATTAATATACGCACTGGTTCAATCCCACTCTTTTATCATTAGTCAATTGGTTAAATAGCCAACTAACTAACTGATTATTTAATTTGTTTTGTTTTTGCTTGTCAAAGCTCTTTTGTTGCCATTTGCAACTTTTTTAATGACTATTGACTCAGTCTGAAAGAGCCTCAATCCAATAGAGCAATGGATTCATCTTCCAGTATTTTGTTGCACTCTGGGCTCAAACCTTGCCAAAGTTAACTTTAACTTTCATCCTACTGAGAGTTGATTAAATAAATATCATCAAGTACTGGAGTCAATTTCATTTCACCCAAATTCTGTCTTTGTTAGAAAGCCACATTATTATTATTAAAAAATTTAGGGTGGTGAATTGGCAGAATTGCTATAGCATCAGACAAAATGCCTAGCAGTTCTTAATTCATATCCTGCCAGCATCATCATTGCCTTTGTCAATAAAATAAATTATCAATCAAGCAGTGAAAGGGGTTTAATGAGCTAACCTCCTCCCCCAAATTTTAGGCCCTGTGCGTATACTAGAAACAATAATAATTATTATAAAGGTGACAAGATGGCTAAATCATTAAGCATGCTATATAAAATGCTTAGTGGCATTTTGTCCAACTTTACATTCTGAGTTCAAATGTCACTGAAGTTCACTTTGCCTTTCATCCTTTCAGTGTTGATAAACTAAGTACCAGTTATGCACTGGGATTGATGCAATCAACTAACCCCTCCCCCAAATTTCAAGTATTGTGCCCAGAGTAGAAAGGATTACTGTTATTATTATTGAGACAGCAAAACGGTGGAATTGTTAACACACTGGACAACATGCTCAGTAACATTCTATTCCCCTTTACATTCTAAGTTCAAGTTCTGTCATGATCAACATTACTTCTTATCCTTTCAAGGTTGATGAAATAAGTACCAGTCGAGCATTGGGGTCAAAGTAATCAACTCCTCTCATATTTCAGGTCTTGTGTCAAGAGTAGAAAGGATTATTATTATTATTATTATTATTATTGAGTGAAAGAGCAGTGCATGCCATCAAAGTGACACTGGAGTAAAATATACAAAGCCCAGTATACCCATCATGACTACCCGTCTGATAAGGGTACACAGGCACATGCATCACAACCATATGTGAGCGACATGGTGATCTCATATCAAAATAAACAGCACATGACCTTGCAGGTGGGGCCCAGTTAGAATTTTCTTCTGGTCAAGTAACCCATCTTGCTCAAAAGGTTCCTGAATAAGGGTTGTTTAAGGACGTTGAACAAAATATGTTTCCAGAGGTGAATTACTCAAACCCCAAAGAATCCCTCTCAACACATGGCTCCTGCACCAGTCTTGTTTTGTTCTTATGCATGTATGTATACATATAGATGTATGTACATATATATGCATATATTTATATTATATTAATATATATATATATATCATCATCACCATTTAATGTCCATCATCTATGCTGGATGGTGTGACCAGAGTTGGCAAGCTAGGGGGCTGCACCAGACTCCAGTCTGATTTGGCATGGTTTCTACATCTGGATGCCCTTACTAATGCCAACCACTTTACAGAGTGTGCTGGGTGTGTTTATGTGGCACCGCATGGGCACTTTTACTTGCACATGAGTATATATATATATATATATATATATATATTTAAAATTGAGGATAAAATCTTTATAAGAAATTATCAGTAGTTAGCGTGTTAGTTATGTTTTTTCTTATGTCTTGAGTTTGTTGCACTGATGAACATGGAATGCATATTCTGCATTAATTGCGAAATCACAGGTGATATGTAACTAAATTCTTTTTTTAAATGACTTGCTTTGAAGTTTTGCATTCGGTAAAATTTTGTTTATTTTAGTAGTTTTGACCACATTGGTCCCTCTTAGCGTGCGGTATCTATGAATAGTAGTACCCTCAATATAATATAAATATATATATATATTGGGTCATCCCATAAATAATGCATGAACTAAAAGTCAGAGGGATACGGGATAAACTACCTGCATCAACTTGCTATAAAAGCAGGTAGTAATTTTACCTTGTTATTATACTTAGTGCAAGTTTTGAAGAGTGCAGTTCGATTTTAACAGTTTATTTTTTTTCAAAGCTATAATGGAAGTGACAAAGGACACATTCAACATATTTTGCTTTATGAGTTCAATAAAGGCAATAACACAGCAGAAAGTGCAAGGAATATTAATGCAGTATATGGGGATCTGACAATAAGCGTAAACCAGTGTCAATAGTGTTTCCAGAAATTCGGAGCTGGAAAATACACCCTAGAAGACAAGCCTCGCCTGGAAGATCTGTAGAGCTTGACAAGCGTATCCTGCAAATCCTGGTGGAACAAATTCCCATTGTAACTGTTGAGGAATTATCAGAGAAGCTTTGGTCATTCAACCAGTCATTCAAGTCAGTGCTAGAAGAAAAGTGACCATCTTTGGATGACATTCAGAGGCAGGAGCAGTTTGAATGGGAAACAATGCCCCACCCACGATATTCGCCAGACATTGGTTCATCTGATTATCATCTATTCCGCAGTCTTCAAAATCATTTGGACAGAAAAAATATGAATTCTGTATATGGGGTCAGAACTGTAGTGGAGGAGTATTTTTTGTCATGGACAAGTGAATTTTAGAAGAGGGGCCTTGCAGTAAAAAACTCTATCGTTGTCCAGTCTTTAGTTAAGAAAGAATACATCTACAGGTATGACAGAATTGGGACTTTCATCTAGATTTATACCATTATTATGAAAGACAGAAAGAAAGAAACAAGGTGGTATAAGAATAAACCAGAAAAAGCCTTAGAGAATAACAGTGACCATACTCTAACATGCCAAAACACAAAAACAGAGATATCAAGGATAATTGACCAGATATTGTTGTAAAGAAGTACCAGGGAAAGAGGTGCCTTGATTTATCAGTTCTAAGAAATGATGATGTATTTCTCAAATTAAGAAATTTTCCAAATATAAAAGATCTGTAATTTGAATAGGACTGAAAACAGGTACAGTAATCCCTATAATAATAGGTGTTGTAAGAATGATTAAAAAAATGCATAAAGACCAATATATAACCAAAACACCAGGACTTACAAAGCAGACGCAACATATAGAAAATAGTTACTACTAGACACTCACTGCACACCTTACGTAGAGTACTTTCAATACTATAAAAAAACCCAAAACAATACACTATGAATCAGCTGTCCTAGGTTGGGCAGTGAAAACACAGAATAAAAATAAGAGTATAATATGTTTTCTGATATAGGTACCCAAATTGATAAGGAGAATTCAGACGATCAAATCAACCTTAATACATGGTTGGTACTTTTTTTTTTTAATCAACTTGAGGATGAAAGGCAAAGTTGACGTCAATGAGAATAGAACTCGAAATGAAAGAAGCCGCAACTAGCAATAATGATTTGTAATAGAGGAACAAGGCCAGAGATTTGGAAGAGGGGTACAGACGATTAAATCGACCCTAAATTTTGACTGGTAGGGTATTTTTCCGATCCTCAAAAAAAGGGGGAAAAAAGGATGAGAGGCAAAGTTAACTTCGATGTTATTCGAGCTCGACTTTGCCTTTCATCCTTTCGGGGTCGATAAATTAAGTACCAGTTACGCACTGGGGTCGATGTAATCGACTTAATACCTATGTCTGTCCTTGTTTGTCCCCTCTATGTTTAGCCCCTTGTGGGTAGTAAAGAAATAGGTATTTCGTCTGCCGCTACGTTCTGAGTTCAAATTCCGCCGAGGTCGACTTTGCCTTTCATCCTTTCGGGGTTGATTAAATAAGTACCAGTTACGCACTGGGGTCGATATAATCGACTTAATACCTATGTCTGTCCTTGTTTGTCCCCTCTATGTGTAGCCCCTTGTGGGTAGTACAGAAATAGATATATAAAAATCGAGAACAAATTAATTACTACGAACTTTGTCCGACGCCAATGGAATCTGCATAATCCAAGTCTTTTAGACATTTCTAAGTCGAGACAAAAACCAAATCAATTTAAAAGGAAAGAAAGAAAAGACATAATGCAAACTAAGAGGAAAATACTAATTGACGCATGTAAACCGCCGTCTTTAATTAACTACAATCAAACAAGATAAGGGGGGTGGAGAACTGTCATATTTATGTAGATATTTATAGGCCGATCTTTCGGTTTGGGTACATTTAAGTTCCTAAACCCCAAACACTATATTCTTTTTTTTTCCTAATAAAAATAATGTTGAATTTTTTAAGTGGTTAAAATACATTTTAAAGCAAAACGGAAACTGCAAATGTCGGTACTAGAAACGAAAGATCGCCTAAATGTCAATAATAACAATTAAAAGGCGACAATAATACAATATTTTAATTTGCATAACAAACACGTTCGAGGCAGTAAAATGAAATGCGATAAAAAGGGGAAAAAGAGAAAATATTCCGACTTTTTAACATAAAAAACTAGAATTGTTTGTTATTTTTCACTCATGTTGACTAAACATGTTTAAAGATTAAAGGTTAAAGTACGACGATCGCAAAGTAAATGTATAACCGAGAGCGGTATGAACAATGTTTGTGTTTACTTACAATTGAACTTCGAGGCAATAAATAAATCAAGTCAAGGAGTCTCTTCTGTCCAGGAATATTTTCTCTGTCTTAAATAAACCAAAAAACTTGCATTTAATGATTGCTAAACAATATGGCCGACCACCGACGTTCAAGGGAGACAATTCCAGTCTCTCCTATCAACAAGATACATTTCTTTGATGGTATGACTGGGGGGGAGGGGGAGATACATTTCTTTGATGGTATTGGCTGGTGGTGGTGGGAGGGGGGATACATCGAGGTTATTTTTTTAGTTTTTTTTCTTCTTTTTATAAAACTTATTCCTTGGTTTATATTTTTAATTGGCTTTGGTTATCGGCCTGCGGCAATGCCGGAGCACCATCTTCTATTTTCTTTTTCCTAAGTCAGTTATATCAACCCCAGTATTTCTTTTAGCCTGAGCTTTTGTTTAATTTAATTCACACAGCAAGCTGTTTATTTTTATTTCTTACTAGCAGTATCGCCCGGCGTTGCTCGGGTTTGTAAGGGAAATAACTATATAAGGATTTTTAGAGAGTTATAGCCAAAAAATAGCAAAATAATGCATTAAAAATGGAAAAAAAATTATGATAATTTTTTTTAAATCGTTGACTCATCGTAGACATTTTTAGAGAGTTACTGCCCTTATATAATAGCGAAAAAATGCATTAAAATGGAAAAAAATGATGGTAATTTTTTTTTAAATCGTAGACTCATCGTAGACGCGCGCTAATACCCAGAAGGGCTCGATATGAATCACGACTATAAGATTCTCGCTTTTGGTTAAACTGCACCGCAAAATGTGGGAATAGTGAGGAATCTAAATCGTAGGAGACAGACACACAACCTCTCTTTTATATATAAAGATTACTTGTTCCGGCGAATATTGACTCACGTTAGATCTTAGTAAACAAACAACTTCCCTTTTTCATCTCCATATTTTTCTTTTTTCTTTCTTTTTTTTTTAGGGAGACCAAATTATTTATTTCTTGTATTATTCTTTCTTTTTTTATTGCAATTAAATATAATACTGCCAGAGAATACAATTTACCAAAGTTGATGATGATGATGATGATGATGATCATCATCATCATCATTATTTTAACGTCCTTTTCCATGCTTTCATGTGTTGGACGGAATTTGTTGATGTGGATTTTAACAGTTGGATGCCCTTCCTGTCGCTTACCTTCGCCTGTTTCCAAGTAAGGTATATTTCCCTTGCATGACGGTGACGCTCGTTTACAACTATCACGCTACGTCAAGGCAATGTGACAGCGACCCATGCACTTATATTTATACGTACACACACACACACACCGTAGTGTGGTTGGAGTTAGGAAGGGCATCCTGCCGTAGATAGCAAGCTAAATCCAACTGGAATCAGAGGCAGCTTGCTAGCTCTGGTCAAACCGTCCAACCCATGCCAGCATGGAAAATGGACGTTAAAAGATGATGATGATGATGATATATGATGGGCTTCAGTAAGCAAAAATCAATCAAAAAGAAATGAACAAATTAGTAAAACAGCTTGTACATTCCTTCAATTATACATGGCACTGGGCATCACAGGAATTTTGACACAACTAAAAACCTTTATGGCATTATTGTTTTCTCTTGTATACACCAGTGATCCAGTGGTTCTCAACCATTTTTGTACCTATGGACCTCTTTGAATCCTATTTCACTCTACTGGCATCCACTAGTCATTTAATGTTTTCAAATAATATTTATATATTTAGATATTATTAGAAAATCTGTGAAATGAAATTGTCAAAATATTTTGTTGAAGTATAACCCACTTTTTTAGCACATAATCTTTGACAACGAGATCTCTGGTCAATCTCTCATCAACTTCTTCAAGTATCACTTGAAGAGGAAGGTGAGAGTTGAGAGGGAAGTTTTGTCTAGTGAATGTTTCAAAAACAGATGGGTGAATGTAGCAAGGATGACATGTGAAAGATGGAGCCAGCTTCAGCATGATCCAATGGACCAAAAAAACCCAAAAAATAGGAAAGGAAAAAAGAGAGCCAGTTATTGTAATGTGTTTTTTGGATGACGCTATTGCCCAAGATTACCATGGTCTTTTCCATAGGCTTTTCTTTCCACGGATAAACCTAATCTGTTTCCCCTTTTTACATTGACATTTCTGTGATACACAAGCCCTATTGATCAGCCCCACCTGTTTTTTCCACGATCCCTTTTGATCAGAATTCGACCCACCTTTTCTTTTTTTCTTCCTCTCCAAAAGAAAAGCTCTACTTTGTATTTTGTCCCTTCTGTGTTCAGCCCTGCGTGGCCAATAAAGAAGCATATATGTATGTGTATGTGTCTGCCTCCCCTCACCACTCAACAATCAGTGATAGTTTGTTTATATTGTTGCAACTTAGTAGTAGTTTGGCTAAAATGGCTAATAGCATAAGAACCAGAATTTAAAAAAAATAAATAAGTATTAGATTCAATTTGTTCAATTAAACTTTTTAAGACAGTGCTTCAGTATGGCCACAGTTCCATGACGGGAACAAGTAAGAGATAAAAACAAAATTATAAATTATATATAATAATTTATATAGGCGCAGGAGTGGCTGTGTGGTAAGTTGCTTGCTAACCAACCACATGGTTCCGGGTTCAGTCTCACTGTGTGGCATCTTGGGCAAGTGTCTTCTGCTATAGCCCCGGACCGACCAATGCCTTGTGAGTGGATTTGGTAGACGGAAACTGAAAGAAGCCTGTCGTATATATATATATATATATATCTATGTGTGTGTGTGTTTGTCCCCCTAGCATTGCTTGACAACCGATGCTGGTGTATTTACGTCCCCGTGACTTAGCGGTTCGGCAAAAAGAGACCGATAGAATAAGTACTGGGTTTACAAAAGATTAAGTCCTGGGATCGATTTGCTTGACTAAAGGTGGTGCTCCAGCATGACTGCAGTCAAATGGATGAAACATGTAAAAGAGAGAAAAAAGAAAGAGAGTATATATATATAAGTTTATTATGTAATTAGCAAGTGGGCAACTATGTTTATCTTAAATTATTATTCTAGTAATTTACTTTTTTTCTCTCATTCCTGGAGAGCAAGATTTTAATCATTTGCCACTGTAGTTCTGACTCTGACAAATACTGAGACCTCTATCAAAAATATTAGTGATATATATCTGTCATGAAAAGACAAAATAGAGTTTACAGCCTAATAATTTTTCCTTATTCCTCATGATATTGGGCAATTTTTAAGAGTTGGGAACCATCTTAAATGCTATTTTGCCACCACCTTTTCAGTTTTCACAACCTTCACTTCCTATGATTTTATTTTAGCCTCATGTCAATCTTGATGAAACAGACTTATGATCAAAGGTATTCCAACCATCCTGTATTCCTGTATATTAGGAACTACATTGTCTAATGTATCATTCTTTAAGACAGTAAAGTGTCAAGTTGAGAGAAATTTAGCTTCTGTTTCTAACAGACTGACTGACTTTGTAGAGGCTCACTCACTGGCTCAAGTTTTCAATTAGACTTTTGGGGTGCTACAGCTATAAATTAAATATTGTTAGCAAAAGTTAAGCTTTATTTTTTTGTTTTGTTCTAAGATGGTTACATGGATTCATGGCTGTAGGAGCCTCACAAAGAAATCTGCTTTGTTGGTTAGAGGAGCCAAAGGATTTTCCAGATATGATTCAGAGGAACTTTAAAGTTGTAAAGCTGTTGCAGCTTGGCTATGATAAACAACTACTACATAGATGTATTGAGAAAAGCACCATTCCAGCGTGATTGTTATTAGTGTGCCATACTGGCACTTGTGCGGTGGCACGTGAAAAAGCATTCGACCAAGGTCGTTGCCAATGGCGCTGGACTGGCTCCTGTGCAGGTGGCATGTAAAACCACCATTTGAGCATGGCCATTGCCAGTACCGCCTGACTGGTCCTTGTGCCGGTGGCACGTAAAAGCACGCACTACATTCTCAGAGTGGTTGGCGTTTTGAGTGGTCTCCTCTTTGACATAAATATCAGCAACATATTGGTGATGTTGCTGTAAATGGTTGAAGTAGTAATTATCAACAATAAAAGGTTATACATAAAAATACAAACATGAGAGTTTTTGTTCTCTAAGTGGTTTCCATTCTTTCCATGTTCATAGACAGAAACAGAAGGTCATCATATGACCACTGCATCTTATCTTCTGGAGGTTCTCAGTTTTATGGAAATGTATGATTTTTCCAATACATCCCATGATCAATGCACTTGTGTTGCAGGTTTGTTCACTGAATTGGCCATGATGTTGTTCTTGTGCTTATCTGGTTCAATAACGAATATGAAATTCCTCCAAGAAAATTTCAAATGCATATTTAAAACATTTTAAACAATTATTTGTGGAATTAGTCATCTCCTGGAGCCATGATATGATTATTAAGTCTTGTGCTTTTCATGTAATTTCAATGTTGTATTTCCTGTATAGGCATATGCCCAAAATGGAGGCGCAATGGCCCAGGGGTTAGGGCAGCGGACCTAGGATCGCGGTTTCGATTCCCAGACCGGGCGTTGTGAGTGTTTATTGAGCGAAAACACCTAAAGCTCCACGAGGCTCCGGCAGGGGGTGGTGGTGATCCCTGCTGTACTCTTTCACCTCAACTTTCTCTCACTCTTACTTCCTGTTTCTGTTGTACCTGTATTTCAAAGGGCCGGCCTTGTCACTCTCTGTGTCACGCTGAATATCCCCGAGAACTACATTAAGGGTACACGTGTCTGTGGAGTGCTCAGCCACTTACACGTTAATTTCACGAGCAGGCTGTTCCGTTGATCGGATCAACCGGACCCTCGTCGTCGTAACCGATGGAGAGCTTCCATATGCCCAAACTTGCAAGAATTGTGCAGATTCATCAACATGGACTTCAAGTGGTCTGATACAATGGTAGACTCCTCCTTATAATTTAAATGTTGTCATAGAGCCTTCTTCTCTTATGGTGTTAGCTCTGAAAGATGTCTTCCAATTTGTTAAGCTGTAACTTCTGATCAGCTTTAGTAAATGTATAGACTTAGGTGTTGTAGGTATCAATAACATTTTCAGTAGTTCTGGAGATTCTTTCAATAACGTTATGCTAATATTGCCATTAGAACAACACAACGATGATGTATTACCTTTCTGTTTCTTTGCTCCACAATAATAACATTTCTCACATGTAAACAATTGCCACAGTACTGATAGAATAGTTTACATTAGCTCAGCTATCGAAGAGACATTTAGCAAGTTGGCTGCAGCAAATTGTTACTGCCCTTTGGTTGGTGGCTTTTGTTTGTAATAAATGGAAAGCCTGTTTTTCCACAGCAGACTCTTGTCTAGTCATAGAATACCTAAAGGCATCAATATTGAGATATTCTTGAAGTTCTTTCTTGCTTTCCTCCTACCTGTTCCTTGTTGAATGTGAAGGCCTGCCTATCATACAATGCTTTATGTCACCCTTTTTGTTTGTTGCCTGCTCTTTGCGTATTTAGAAGTATCAGCATTGAGGCAGGATTGGCATTCACTTTTTTTTCCTTTCTTTTTTTATCCCCTGCCATCAGTTTCCTTACTTTGTGGGTTTGGAAAGATCTTTTACCATTATTATAACTTGTTTTTTGTCCATCTTCAATATCTATTTTTGTAATTGTTCAACTGACTTACCAATGACACAATGTGTGTGTGAGAGAGAGAATGGGTGATTTATTTGACTGACCAACGAAGGAGAAATCATTTACTGAACCAATCACTTCTAATATATTCTTAAACATTACATGTTTACGAATATTTTAACAATTCACTTCAAACAATCTGCATAAAATTGAATAAATATTATACACACCTTCAGTAAGAGATGGTAGCTAATAATATATGATTTTGTAGGTGTTTGTTTTGTAATTTTGACAGTCAATCAAGTAAGGACACACATATACACAGGATACGTGTGTGTGTGTGTGTGTTGTTCCTAAAAACTAATTTCTTCGGATAAGTATCATAGATTACGATGTTGAAAAAGATCTAAAGGGGGACTCCCCTTTTCCGTAATTTTTCAGTTTTGTCTATTGTACAAAAATTATTTCAAATGTGATTTTAGAAATTATAAATAATTTTTGAAGAATTCAAATTTCTGACGTGGAAAACATACTCGAATTTTGGCGCACTAAATAATTTCTGACTGAATATATGTAATATAGGTACGTATACATACAAACACACACGCGCGTGTATACAGTTATATATATATATATATATATATACCTGTGAGCGGAGAGAGAGAGAGAGAGGTGTGTGTTTGTTGATATATATATATATACACACACACGCCTGTGAGCAGGGAGGGAGAGAAAGAGAGAGAGAGGACCGTGTTTGTTGATATATATATATATATATATATATATATATATATATATATATACCTGTGAGCGGAGAGGGAGAGAGGTCTGTGTTTATATATATATATATATATACAATATGTGTGTGTGTGTATCTTTAGTTCAAATGGTATGAAATAAGCCTCTTACACTACTATTTTTAGTAGTTAGAAATTACACGAATATGTTGTATTAATAATTCTTAATTCATTGTTAGTAAAAATTGTTACTCAGGATGATGAGAATAATAATAAAACTCCAAACGAATAACATAATTTATTTCGAGGCCGACTTATTTATTACCAAGCAACTACTGCGTGTATAAGTCGAGTAGCGAGAAAGAGCGAGAGTTTGGCGATTTAGCGGGAAAATAACCACATTGTTGCCGGCTGCAGCGATGACGGTCGACACAAACAAGGATAATTCCAAAGCCGCTATGGCCTTGGAACCACCTGAACGTTTGTTTAAGGATGTTACCTATTATATTGTCGGCAACATCAGCGAAGAGGTAATAATCGTATTTGGTCAATTCTTTCATTTTATCACCTATAAGTATTGCAATCAACAAGAGTTCTGGTCTTTGATGTCGTTTCGCTCTCTTTTTATACCCTCCTCCTCCCTCCACTAATTTATATTCACCGCCGGTGCTCGCTGCGAGATAATTGTGGCCACAAAGTCAGGGATCAATTTATAATTGCAATCCAACCACAAACAGAATTAACTTTAATTTCACCACCGAAGTTGTATTATCGATTTTTATTTCATATTACTTTGACATTAATACTTCGGTTGAGCGATAGGACAGCACTTACTATTAATTTTTTTTATTTGTAGCTTTTAAAGAGTAGAAAAATGAAAATTAAAACGATGTGTCACTAAAGCCATGTATATATATATATATATATATATATTAATATGTTAGGTGTACTTCCTTTAGTTGAAATTTTTATTTTAAAGCAGTTAAAAGTTTACTTTCGATTTATCAATAATCTAAGCTTGGTTTTTTTAATGATCTGATCCAAGTTGTAGCTGGGTATTTTGAGGTGATCAGCAGCAACCCTGTTGAAATACCTTATATAATTTTGACTGATTTCTTTGAGGCGAAGATATCTATCTAGACACACACACATATATATACGATGTATATGTATATATATGATGTGTATATATGATATGATATATATGATGTGTGTATATATATATGATGTGTGTATATATATATATGATGTGTGTATATATATATATATATACGATGTGTGGGTATATATATATATATCATGTATATATATATATTTATATATATGTGATGTATATATATATATGAGGTATATATATTTATATTATATCTCTATATATGTATATATACATATGTATATATATGTGATGTATATATATATATATATGAGGTATATATATTTATATTATATCTCTATATATGTATATATACATATGTATATATATGTGAGGTATATATATTTATATGATTATATATATATATATGATAGATATATAATTTATATATATATATATGATTATTTTAGTAACTTAGCTAAGGAAATCAAATATTTCGCAGTTAGACAGCAATAGACATCTCAATAAATTTCTTGGAATCAACCCTGTTTTTCCCATCTAAAATGTCTCTTATTTTACAAGAGATCTTTCCTTCAGAATTTCCTACTATCTTTCTCTCTGGTTTTTAATTTGAATAAAAATTTTGTACGATCAGTAATTTATAATAAGTCACTTTATGGAAAATCGTAAACTCCGTTTAATATTGTTCAAGATGTTGAGATGTCTTTTACATGTGGACAGTTATTCACGCTTCACTTGTGCTGAATCTTGTCAAGTGTGGATGGAGATTCTACATTTGTTTTTCATGTGAAATATTTCTACCGATACCTTTTTTTTTTATCATCTTGATATGTAGCTTCTTTAATTTCATAGAATCTTTAAGGTTCTTAAATATATATATATAGTGCGTAGATTTTGTTCTGAGAACATAAGGATAAAATAAAAGTACAGATGATATTTTCTTCATAATGAAAATAATAAAACAAGTGTATTTAGGAAGATTTATTGGATTTATTAAGATTTATGTAAAGATATAAAGCAAAAATACGAATATAGATTTATTTATTTTAAGAATTTGAACCGCATAAACTGGTTACTAAGTTGATTACATAATATTAGTTTGCTTGAGAAAGAAGTGTATTGCGGTGTTTGTCTGTGAAAAAAAATGTCCAAGTTAAGATTTCTAAAACGAAACCATTATTTATTGTTGATGGCAGAAACGGTAGAGCGTCGGACCAAATACCTTCCAGTATATAGTTACCTCCCTTTACGTTCAGAGGTTCAAATCCCACTGAGGTCAACTTTGCTTTTTATCCTTCCATGGGGGGGGGGGCGATTACATAAAGTATCGATCACGAATTGGAACCGATCACATCGATTATTCCCTCCTTCTACGATCTGTAATCTTGTACCAATGTTAGAAATCATAAAGAAAACATTGTGGTAGTTCTGAGATCAAATCTAGCTGAGACCAACGCCAGAGTCGATACAATGTGTAACTGTAATATATAAAGATCGATTTACTCAATTATGTTTTCTGGCCTTCTTTGTTAAACTAAGAAATCCTTGGGCCGGTCAGTATCAGAAGATTTCTTCCCCTCTCCGTCTCGAGTCTCACAACTTACCATGTTTCGACTTTTTCTGTAGGATTCACTGAATAATTTGAAAATATATTCGTAACTGAATCAAAAATTGTTGACAAAATATTAAAATGTGATAAACTCAACAATTTATATTTTAAGTGAGGATCCACTGCCTCTTAGTTTTGCTTGAAAAACTTAAAAGGGCACCTCAGCTTTTATCGAATAAAGCGATGTTGGTTGTCGAAACTATAGCTTTGGTTCTTAAACATATCGAGAGAACCAGCTTCTGTTGTTATTGTAGTTTAGCCTCGAGTCAGTCATGATCGAACGGATCAATGATCAAAATCCTTCCAACCGTAACAATCTTGAGTTTTTGTTTATCTAGGACTACGCTGTCCAAAGTGTGTTTTCTTTTTTTAAACAACATTGTGATTGGAGGGAAATTTGGCTGCTACTTTTAGCTGTTCGGCCACCCCGGCAGACATTCCCTCGGTTTGGTCTCCTATATTTATTTGTTTACCTCTTGTTCAGTCCTGATCAAGCTGACATATGATCAAAAGCACTCCAGCGGTGACCATCGTTTCAGATATGGTTGCGTGTTATTCGGTTTCTCAACAAATGTAGAGAACGCTACCCCGTGAATCCAGCAGGTCTAGCGACCTTGTAAAGGTTCCCAGAACGTGATGTCGAACTTGGGTTAGGTCCCTCTGTTCCTGATGTCAGAACGTATGATTTATTTATATTCTATACTTTACTAGCAGTATCGCCCGGCGTTGCTCGGGTTTGTAAGGGAAATAACTATATAAGCATTTTTAGAGATGTAAAGTATAATAGCCATCTCAATATGGCTAACTACAAAGGGGGTGGTGGATGTTACTGTAGCTTTTAACGTTCTGAGATTTAATAATACATTTTTAGAGAGTTACTTCCCTTATATAATAGCAAAAAATTGCATTAAAAATGGGAAAAAATTATGTTAAAATTTTTTTAAAATCGTAGACTCATCGTAGACGCGCGCTAATACCCAGAAGGGCTCGATATGTATCATGACTATATGACTGCACCGCAAAATGTGGGAGTAGTTAGGAATCTAAATCGTAGGAGACAGACAGCACACAACCTCACTTTTGTATATATAGATATGTTCATACTCTACTTCATAATTCATCATGGTGTGTTTCTTATTTTATATAACCATTGCAGATCAACATCATTATCATTATCCTTCACTTTATTTTTACTTTTGTATCCCAAATTTGTTGTTTTGCCCCCACTTCGGCTTTGATGGAACAGGTCTGTGATCGAAAGACATTCCAACTGTTAAAATTGTGAGGGTTTGTGAAGGCCATGGCTGGAAGCCACTTCAAGACTGAGACAAATAATTTTAAAAAATGTCCCCTCACTTTTTTAAGAAAGTAAATTGGGATTTATAGGAGATTTAGCTGCTATTTATAGCAGGTCGAGCGACCCCGTGAAGACTTGTATTTCATGAATGTTGGTTTTGGTTCAGTTCCTACAATGTATGTGGTGGTGGTGGTGGTGATTGTTACAATATTCCACTGTTTGAATGCTTTGCTGATGCAGACTCTTTAATTTCCTGGGATTCTACTGTTTACCACACACACACATGCATGTATATATATATATATATATATATATATGTGTGTGTGTGCATAGATTGTTTGAAATACTTTCTTTTTCTTTATATATATATAAAAGATGGAGGTGGAAATAGCACAGGAGTAAGTCTAAGACATTTCAATTTAAGAGAGAATTTAATAAAAAATTATCTAAAGAAAATATTTCCAGTTTCAATGTATCTCATCTTACTAAATATCAGTAAAAATTTATATAAATTTTAAGTAAAAACAGCTTGTCTTCTATCTGGGGGTCAAGGGGTAAGAAGCTTGCTTCCAACCACATGGTTCCAGGTTCAGTCCCACTGCATGGCACCTTGGGCAAGTGTCTTCTACTATAGCCTCAGGCCGACCAAAGCCTTGTGAGTGGATTTGGTAGATGCAAACTGAAAGGAGCCCCTCGTGTATATGTTCTTACATTTATGTGTGTGTGTCCAATGAGGAAACTAGGGATAGATGAATGGTTAGTGAGAGCCATATACAGGGACACTGTCAGTAAGGTGGAGGTTGGCAACGAGTACAGTGAAGAATTCCGGGTAGAGGTAGGGGTCCACCAAGGTTCAGTCCTTAGCTCCCTCCGATTTATCATAGTCCTCCAGGCAATAACGGGGTAATTCAAGACAAGATGCCCCTGGGAGCTTCTATATGCTGTTGACCTAGCTCTAATTGCTGAGTCACTATCAGAACTAGAGGAGAAGTTTCAAATGTGGAAACAAGGATTAGAATTGAAGGGCCTTAGAGTCAACCTAGCTAAAACCAAAGTCCTAATCAGTAGGAAGGCAGGCAAACCACAAATCCCTTCAGGTAGATGGCCCTGCTCGATCTGTAGAAAAGGCGTAGGTAGAAACTCTGTAAGATGAACCCAGTGTAAACTATGAACACATAAGAGGTGCAACAATATCAAAGGAAAGCTAACTGGGAGGATAGCCTTTGTATGTGGCAGATGCTCGGGAGCTGTAAATAACACTGAAAATGTGCAGAGAACAACTTCCGCCACATTCCAGGGAGAAAAACTAAAAGTAGTTGATAGCTTCCGTTACCTAGGTGACCAAGTCAGTAGCGGGGGAGGGTGCGCTAGAATAAGAATAGCCTGGGCTATGTTCAGAGAGCTCTTACCTCTGCTGGTGACAAAGGGCCTCTCGCTCAGAGTAAAAGGTAGACTGTACGACGCATGTGTACGAACAGCAGTGAAACATGGGCTGTGACTGCTGAGGACATGCGTAAGCTCTCAAGGAATGAAGCCAGCATCTTCTGATGGATGTGTAATGTCAGTGTGCACACTTCACAGAGTGTTAGTGCCTTGAGAGAAAGGTTGGACCTAAGAAGCATCAGATGTGGTGTGCAAGAGAGATGACTACGCTGGTATGGTCATGTGGCAAGAATGGATGTGGATAGCTGTGTGAAAAAGTGCAACACCCTAGCGTTTGAGGGAACCTGTGGAAGAGGTAGACCCAGGAAGACCTGGGATGAGGTAGTGAAGCATGGCCTTCAAACATTGGGCCTCACCGAGGCAATGACTAGTGACCGGGACCTCTGGAAATATGCTGTGCTTCAGAAGACTTGGCAAGCGCAAGTGAGACCATAACCTTCTCAGCAAGTGCAAGTGAGACCATAAACTTCTCAGCAAGCACAAGTGAGACCATAACCTTGTGGCCTATGCCAGGGGTGTAACCAGTCCAATTATGCATGCCTTTCCTTCATTGGACACTACACTCTGCTTGCGAAGACCTGTTAAGGCAAGTGAAATCTAAATCAAACTCGATTGCGAAGACCAGTTGAGGCAAGTGAAATCGAAATCGAAGTCGAAATCAAATTCAGTGACTAGCATCCGTTGCTAGTGGAGCGCTAAGAGTACCATACAGGTGAGATCATTGCCAGAGCAACAAGCTGGCTTCCGTGCTGATGGCATGTTAAAAACACCATTCGAGCATGATTGTTACCTACATCGCCTTACTAGCACTTGTGCTGGTGGCACGTAAAAGAAAACATTCGAGCGAGGTCGTTACCAGTGCTGCTGGACTGGCTCCTGTGCAGGTGGCACATAAAAAGCACCATTTGAGCATGGCCATTGCCAGTACCACCTAACTGGCTCTCGTGCCGGTAGCACGTAAAAGCACCCACTACACTCTAGGAGTGGTTGGTGTTAGGAAGGGCATCCAGCTGTAGCAACTCTGCCAGATCAGACTGGAGTCTGGTGCAGCCATCTGGTTCACCAGACCTCAGTCAAATCATCCAATCCACGCTAGCATGGAAAGCGGACGTTAAACGATGATGATTATGCCTTTGTGTCTGTGTTTATGTCCCTGAAACTTAGCGGTTTGGCAAAAGAGGCCAATAGAATAAGTCCTAGGGTCAATTTCTTTTAGTAAAGGCGGTGCCCCAGCATAGCTGCTTTCAAATGACTGAAATGTGTAAAATAATAAAAAAGAGTATATTTGATAAGATGGGACACATGAAACCGGTAATATTTTGTTTATATAATTTTTAATTAAATTCCCTCTTAAATTGAAATGTCTTAGATTTACTTCTCTATTATTTCCACCTCCATCTTTTATATATAAAAATTTGATTTGTATAGGTCTCTAATCTTTTTTCGACTATATGTATGTATGTATGAATGAATGAAATCTAGACATTAAACACATATCTAATTCAAAACACTAGCAATAGCCTGCAGTCATGAAGAAAAGTACTAATAAATATAGTTTTGTTCACTTCTTACTCTTTCTTTTGTTTTTACGCATGCTGCCTTCTTGGATTTTTGTAGATATTCGAGGGTACCATGCAAGTTGTGTTAATAAAGCCTGTGATTACTAAGATTAATTAAACTGACTTAATTACCTTTTTATAGCATGTTGTGCAAAAAATAAAACACCATATTTTATTCATTATAAGTGATAGAAGCAGTCTTTGTTCCAAACAGCAATCTGTTTATCCTACTTAACATGGATATATAATAAGAAAGCCACAATATGGCAATATTTGTTTTAAGAAAGCATCTTGTGTAGAAGTGTAATACAAAGGAGTATCAGTAGCCAATGAAAAGTGTCAAACAGTAGTGGTGGAATTGCTAGGTCCCAGGATTTCTGCATATTTGCACATCATTGGTAGCAGTGGTAGCAAGTATTCACTATCAACCACATCATCATCGTCATCAATATTTAACATTAGTTTTCCATGCTGGCATGGGTTAGGTGGCTTGACAGGAACTGGTTGCTCCAAGTTCCATAGTCTGTTTTGGTTTATTTCTACAGTTGGATGCCCTTCCTAATGCCAACCACTTTATAGAATGTACTTGGTGCTTTTTACTTGGCACCAGCACCCACAAATTTTTATGTCCACTGATATAAAAAAAAAATGTGATTAACAAATAACTGGTGGGCTGGGTAAAAATTTGTTATTATCATACTTCAGGATTTTTTAAAGACATTATGATTCCAGAACGTTTCTGTTTGACCCCTGTGTGATTATTTAAATTTAATTTTTCCATATTTTCAGGTTCAAAGAATTCTGAATGCTGGTGGTGCCAAAAAGGATACGTATCTCAGTGAGATGGTTAGCCATGTCATTGCTGATGATGTTGACAATGATGAATATTCAGAAGCGAGAGAATTGTTTGAATTACCTGTTGTCACTGTAAGCAAGCTTTCATTTATTCTGTTATTAATTTACCATAAATGTATTGTGAGTGTTGAGATATTTGTTTCTTTAAATTAAGAATGTCTGACTGTATTTGGTCTCAATGTACAGCAAGTGTCTGCTACCATTCATAGTTTCATGTTGATCAACGCCTTGAGAATTAAATATTAGGTTGTCTCACATGAAATGTCGCATTTGAAAAAGGAAACATTAAATATATTTTTTAAATTTCAGAATATTTATTTTTTTAATCAAAATATGATCCTTGTTCATTTATGACCTTCATCCAACATTCCTCTAAGGCATATATTCCATCTTCAAAGAATTTGTCATCTTTTACACTGATAAACTGTTCGAATGTTTCAATTACCTCTTCTTTATTTAAGAATGTTTTATTACATATAGCAAGCTCGAAGTGTTTAAATATGTGATAATCAGTAGGAGAGGTATGAGGAGAATAAGGAGGATGTGCCAAAATTTCATAATTCAGGCTTTGCAACTTGTGGACCGTAGCTTGAGAAGTGTGAGGCCGTGCATTATCATGAAGCAAAATTGGGTCATCTCTAGACACTAATCTGGGTTTCTTCTTTATTAATTTTTCATGCATGCAACCAATTTCCTGACAATAGGATGTTGTTACAGTTTTTCTTTGTTGCAAAAATGAATACTGAATAACCCCCTTTGTTGACCACCATAAAGTGACCATCAACTTTTTAGGGTGCAATGGTAGTTTTAGGTAGTGTTTTGGTGACTCTCCTGCATCTAACCACTGTCCTGTCCTCTTCCTGTTATCAAAGAGTATCCATTTCTCATCACACGTAATAAGTCGATACAAAAATGGTTCTATTTCCAACCGAGAAATCAACATGGAACACACTGAAAGGCATCTATTTCTTTGAATCCCATTAAGTTGATGGGGAACAAACCTATCCATCTTCTTGGCTTCTCCAATTTTCTTCAAGTGTCGAGAAGCAGTTGCAGAAGGTCTCTGGAGTTCTGATCCGATTTTTCGGACTGTTGTTCTCGGATTTCGTTTAACCAAAGCATTCAATTCATCATGCCGAATAACTGATTTTGGTCTTCCTCTTGATTCATTTTTAAGGCTTTCATTTCCTGGACGAAGTCTTTGGAACCACCTCTGAACAGTTCTAATGTCAACAGAATCATTACCAAAAGCCCGCTTGATGTTTCGTAGAGCTTCGGTGGCTGAGTGACCCAACTTGTATTCGTACAAGAAAATAACTCGGTGTTGTTCAGTTGTCAACATTGTCATAAGTGCTGTGGGCAGCAATTCTGAATAAAAGAATTGTCTAGAAAAAAAGGAGTTAAGAGTAAAGACAAGCATATACATAGAAACTCATTAAAAGTCCATTTATAGATAATAACTCATAAGAAATCCATTTAAAATATGACATTTCATGAGACAACCTAATTTGCTCGGTAGTAATGGCTGTGTGATAAGAAGTTTGCTTGCCAACCATATGGTTTCAGGTTCAGTCCCACTGCATGGCACTTGGGCAAGTGTCTTCTACTATAGCCCTGGGCTGACCAAAGCCTTCTGAGTGGATTTGGTAGTTGGAAACTGAAAGAAGCCCATCATCATCATCTTTTAATGTCTGTTGTCCATGCTGGCATGGGTTGGACGGTTTGACCAATGCTGGTAAACTGAGGGGCTGTGGCAGACTCCAGTCTGATTTGGCATGATTTATACAGCTGGATGCCCTTCCTAACGCCAACCACTCTGAGAGTGTAATGGGTGCTTTTATGTGCCAGTTGCATGACACCATATATATATATTTATATATATATATATACCTTGACATAGCTGGATAGTTGTAAATAAGTGTCACTATCATGCAAACAATGTCCTTCATTTTCAGCCTTCTGTAAAAACATGTCTGATCATGGAGAAATTCTACCTTACTTGAAAAAACAGGTGAAGGTTGGTGTCAGGAAAGGCATCCAACTGTAGAAAATCCACCTCAACAAATTCCATCCTATTCATGCTACCATAGAGAAGTGGAGATTAAAATGATGATGATGGTGGTGATGATGAAGTACTGTCCAGTTATAACCTGTTTTGTACAACAGGAATTTAACACCATATGGTGCTACTTCCACTATCAAAATCATCATATTTGCTGTTACTTATTATTGCCATTTCTTCTTACAATTATTTCCAGTCTAACCACAATCACCTTCTCTGTCGGCACCATCACCACCATCTTCACCTCCACCATCACCACCATCCTCACCTCCACCATCACCACCATCCTCACCTCCACCATCACCACCATCCTCACCTCCACCATCACCACCATCCTCACCTCCACCATCACCACCATCCTCACCTCCACCATCACCACCATCTTCACCTCCACCATCACCACCACCACTAACATCTTTACTGTAAAGCATGTTCTTCCACATCTTTTTTCTTTTTCTTTTTATTTGCTGGAACAGTTCTGCAAACAATACTTGGCACCATTCCAAATATGTACAGATATTTGATGTACAAGATCATTTTCGGGTTGTATGTTTTGGTGTCTCTAACGTATCCATTTTGATGCAGTCTTTCAGATTCTTTCAGCTGATCTGTTGTTAACTATTTTAATTCTTATTTTTAATTAAAATCTTGAGGTAAAGCTGATTATAATGTTAAGATATTTGGAAATTGCACCAACATAATATATGACACCAACATAATATATGACAGTTGGTCAACGTATATATTCTCTTTTACTCGTTTCAGTCATTTGACTGTGGCCATGCTGGAGCACCGCCTTTAGTTGAGCAAATTGACCCCAGGATTTATTCTTTCGGTCCCTTTTGCTGAACAGCTAAGTTACAGAGACATAACTGCACCAGCATCAGTTGTCAAGCAATGTTGAGGGGGACAAATACAAGCACACACACAGAGACACATACATGTTTATATTTATATATATTTCTTTACTACCCACAAGGGGCTAAACATAGAGGGGACAAACAAGGACAGACAAACGGATTAAGTCGATTACATCGACCCCAGTGCGTAACTGGTACTTAATTTATCGATCCCGAAAGGATGAAAGGCAAAGTCGACCTCGGCGGAATTTGAACTCGGAACGTAACGACAGACAAAATACTGCTACGAATTTCGCCCGGCGTGCTAACGTTTCTACCAGCTCGCCGCCTAATATTTTATATTTATATATATATATGACAGGTTTCTTTCAGTTTCCCCTCTACCAAATCCACTCACAAGGCTTTGGTTGGCCCAAAGCTATAGTAGAAGACATTTGCCCAAGGCACCATGCAGTGGGACTGAACTCAGAACTATGCGGTTGATATATATTTTTTTTTACCTTTTACTTGTTTCAGTCATTGGACTGCAGCCATGCTGGGACACTGCCTTGAATTTTTAGTCGAATGAATCAACCCCAGTGCTTTCTTTTTTGAAGCCTGGTGCTTATACTGTCACTTTCTTTTATGAACTGCTAGGTTATGAGGGTGACACATGCAAAAGGCACACATGCCAGTGACACATAAAAGGGGAACCTGTGCTGGTGACATGTAGAAGAGATCCAGTACACTCAGTAAAGTGAATGGCATTAGGAAGGGCATTTAGCTGTAGAAACCAAGCCAAAACAGAATGTGGAGCCTGATGTAGTTTTCTGGATTACCAGCTCCAGTCAAACTGTCTGACCCATACCAGCAGGGAAAATGAATACTAAATGATGAGGAAGATGATGATCTCTCTCTCTCTGTATATATATATATATATATATCATCATCATCACGTGACCGACCAGACCATCAGATGTTGTTACACATCGCTGGTCACAATGCGTTCGCATTGTTTTAGCCTTCGAATGACGCCACCCCGCTGGCTAAGCGAGCAGGCCAACAGAAGAAAGAGTGGTGAAAGAGTACAGCAGGGATCATCACCCCCTGCCGGAGCCTCGTGGAGCTTTTAGGTGTTTTCGCTCAATAAACACTCACAACGCCCGGTCTGGGAATCGAAACCGCGATCCTGCGACCGCGAGTCCCGTGCCCTAACCACTAGGCCATTGCGCCTCCACATTATATATATATCATCATCATCATCATCATCATCGTTTAGCGTCCGTTTTCCATGCTAGCATATATATATATGTCGGTGGCACATAAAAACACCATCTGAGCGTGGACGTTCGCCAGCCTCGTCTGGCACCTGTGTCGGTGGCACATAAAATCACCCACTACACTCTCGGAGTGGTTGGCGTTAGGAAGGGCATCCAGCTGTAGAAACACTGCCAGATCTGACTGGCCTGGTGCAGCCTTCGGGCTCCCCAGACCCCAGTTGAACCGTCCAACCCATGCTAGCATGGAAAGCGGATGTTAAATGATGATGATGATGATGATGATATATATATATATATATATATATATATATATATATATACATACATACACATATGCACACATGCAGTGAGGTTTACCCTTATTCAAATGGTTCTCTAAGCAACCTACATAAAAAGCTGGAATTTGATCAACAAACAATGAGCAGACTACACGTGCATATAGGTGACCGGGAGTCCATTAGCTTAACGAGATGAAATTTTAACAAACCACTTGTCTCCTAGCAAATTAGTATTTTCTTATGGTTAGACATATTTTGATGGGATGGAACTTTGGAAACAAGGACACCACTTGAATAACAGTGATGTTTTTTATAACTGTCATATGGTGTCAAGAAAAAAGATACACACACACTCACATTCGACTTCCTTTAGTTTCTGTCTACGAACCCAGTCTCAATGCTTATGTTGACCTGAGGCTTTAGTAGAAGACCCTTGCCCAAGGTACTACTTGGTGGGTCTGTATCAGCACATTACTTTACTTAACCCTTTAATCCAAATGAGGCAGAGATTTCCAAGCTTCCCAATTTCCATTTACAGAGGAACATGCTTAGAGCAGTAGGATTAATACAACAATGAAGACTTAGGAAGACACACCTATTTCAAAGTGTTGGGGTTCTCAGAATCAAACTGAACAAGAATGCTGTATTGCAGAATTATGATCCCATAAAAAAAAACATGAAGATATATGTCAAAGGTGGCTTATCTAATCATTTATTGATTTTTATCTTCATTTCTCCATACTGGAATTGGTTAGAGAGATACTTATTAGCGGTATTATTTCATGGTTGCATGCTCTTCTTACCGTCAACCTGTCTTTTAAGTTAAAGATTTATTTTTATTCCACTAGACTCAAAAAAGTGTGGAGCTACAGAATATATTGTTCACAGAGAATGTGAGCACGACATCATTTTTTGTTCAGATGGTCTCATGCGAAGTAGCAGAAATAAAAACATTTACGCATATGTGCAAGTGTGTGCACGTGCACACACACACTCAAAGTTAATTAGGCCAGTCTAGTGGCTTGGTACTTTGGAATTTCCACAACATACAACTGCTTCTTCAGACAAGTCAGGCTGGGCAAAAAGACTTTTTTCACTAAGAATAGGTTTCCTCACAGCTTACATCTACCAAATTCACTCACAAGGCAGTGTTGGCCCTGGGTTATAATAGCAGACACTTGCCCAAAGTGCCATGCAGTGGGGCTGACTTCCTTCTTAATCACACAGCCATCATTCATCAGTATATTGCTATGAATACCATATCTTCATTACATGTACCAGCAGAAAGATTGCCCTCATGGCAGTTTTCTGCTAGCCCCTTGATATTTTTATATTTGATTCCCATTTCTAATAATTTTTATATTTTACGTCTAATTATTTCTTTGTATGATAGTGCTCACATGCTTAGTAAATATTGCTTTCATTATTTTATCACTGTCATAATCCCTCTTTTTTTAAACAAACATCATGGTAGTCCAACAACAACAGGGGGGGGGGAAGCAGTTTGTCAAGTTTTACCTTCATCTGAATGCAACATAGAGATTTCAATTCAGCAGCCTATCTGTAAGCTTTGCAGTGTGTGTGAGAAAGAGAGAGAGAACATTACAAACAGTTGATGAGATAAACATGAAATGAAAAATGTCGTATAAATAAAAGGGCATTACTACAGATGTATATGCCTCCAACTTTGTTGCTTCATAACATCCAGAAAAATGGATACTTTTTAACAAAATCTTCTATAAATACCACTTAGATTGTGACTTCAGAGTTTATAGGGATTTATGAGAAAGAATTTTTGTGAGGGGGTGGAGAGAGAAGTTTCAGAAAATTCACATGATCTGACTTTTTTCCCTCATAACTTTCAGGAAGATGGGTATCTTTTAATGAAAATTTATACAAATCCCTTTCAAACAGCATAAAGAAATTTGTGGGGGAAATTTTTTTGAGGATTTTCCTGTTTCCTTTTTTAAACCACAACCTTCAAAATGATGGAGTTGGTTGCGGGAGGTGCATCTCCCTCATCATCCCACTCTGGACCTATTTTGGCCAATTTTTTTTGCACTTCAAAACCATGGGAAAAGCATTTTTGGTAAAAAAAATTGTTAATATTTTCAGAGGGAAAAGTGATTTAAGGGCGATTTAGCTGTTGTTTCTAGCTCATCCAAGGACAACCCTCCTCATTTCTATATCACTCTTACATGTATTGATGTTTTTCAATATTTTCCCCCCATAAATACATTTATAGGCTATAAAAAAGAAAATTTGAGAAATTATGAATTCTTTGCAAACCCACTCCCTGCCCCAGTTATTTCTGTTTAGAAATTAAAATATTGGAGAGCCTGAGAAGGTCATTGCTGGCATTTATCCATGGTGATTTAAAAAAATGACAGATGTGTACTTGTACAGCAAGTGACCTGATCTGAGATGGTGTGCTGAAGCAAAAACAGTTGCAGTATGGAAGATGTTTGTAAACCATTCAAGAACACACAAATACCTATTTCTTTACTACCCACAAGGGGCTAAACACAGAGGGGACAAACAAGGACAGACATAGGTATTAAGTCGATTACATCGACCCCAGTGCGTAACTGGTACTTAATTTATCGATCCCGAAAGGATGAAAGGCAAAGTCGACCTCGACGGAATTTGAACTCACAACGTAACGGCAGATGAACGCACAAATACCGTTAGTTCCACTTCATTGAAACTTCATTTGTGATAAAATATTTTCATCACTTTGAAACCACGATCTGTTCACAAAACTTCACAAAAGTGATGCAGCACAAAGTTTTGTCAGTGAGTAGCCCCCCCCCCCACACACACACTCATGCACACACATTCATTGCCTTTCATTTGTATGTATGTGTATCTGTGTGTGCATGAGTGTGTAATTATTGAAGGTGTGTTTGGAAACTGTGAATAAGGTGCGAGTTTCAAGTACGTGTCGGTAACTTTTTGTTTTTTCTCTCTTTGTCTTCTATTAGTAATTAGCCAACTTTCTAGGTTCTTCTCACACCTATCCTGTATTCAAAAATTATATGGGTATTTTAAAAAATTTTCATTCAATAAATAATGTTTTTACATTACATCATCATCGTTTAACGTCCGTTCTCCATGCTAGCATGGGTTGGACGGTTCGACTGGGGATCTGGGAAGCCAGAAGGCTGCACCAGGCTCCGGTCTTATCTGGCAATGTTTCTACAGCTGGATGCCCTTCCTAACGCCAACCACTCCGTGAGTGTAGTGGGTGCTTTTTACGTGCCACCTGCACTGGTGCCAGGCGAGGCTGGCATCGGCCACAGTTGGATTGGTGCATTTTACGTGCCACATGCACGGAAGCCAGTCGAGGCGGCACTGGCTTTGGCCATGATTACGTATACATTAATAGCGAATTAAAACTTAAATGAGAAAATGAGAGACTTTGCAAATGAAAACGGAATACTCCACAGAGAATGCAATGAATATTTAAATTTGCAAGAAATTGGAGTTTAAAAAATGAAGTAAACTTGAGAAATCAAAATTATAGGAAATTTCTTAGAACAAGAATTTATGAAAATATTTGCAGACGGTCAATCCTTTAATAATTCCATTTTTTTAGTACACTTAGTAATTGTTATATACCTAATTAATAAGCAACTTTTTCCATTATAGTATAGATGTTATACCTAATCCAAAGCTTTTCATTAAAGTCAATAATTGTATTTCGTTTTTGTATTTGGTTTGCAAGATTCTTTATGTGAATTTGTGTATTGGAGTATATTTAATTGTGTCTGGAGAGAGTAATTCTCTTTTAGTGCCTTGTTAATGTAACACACTCACCGGTCTGGTGGAAATCAGACCAGTGAGTGTGTTAAATTAATAAGGAACTGAAAGAGATTGATTCTTTCCAGACTCAATAATTGTATTTTTTGCTATTTTACTATTTTTTTCCCATATTTTTGCTATTGTTGATGTTGTTGATATTTTGTTTTACAGAGCAGCTGGGTCCTTTTGTCTGTGAAAGCAGGAAAACAATTAGCGTATCCTTTATATCAAGTACTAAATTATTAATTTCATATTTTGTTAGTCATTTGTGAAAATAAATCCTTCAATTAATTCACTAATTAACTTACAAGTGTAAGTTAAGTAAATGAATAAAATAAGCTTGCAATATAAGTTTACACTTTTTCCTTGCTGTTTTTTAATTTTGTTTTGTTTATATTACTACAATAAAGGTTACCATGTTTATTATTTTTAATTAATGGCTTCTTTTAATTGTACACATTTCCATTTTCTTTTTATTGTTTTTTTTGTTAGGTTAGAAAATAAAAGCTATGAGATGTTTGATGAAATAACCAATTTTAAAATATTTCAAAAGCTCCTCTTCCTCCCCTTCAGTTGTTGGTTAATCTAAATCAGTTGTCATTAAACAGATTTATTGTACAGAGTTGACTGAGACATTTTACTAATGTTGTCAGTACAGATCACCACTGATTGAACATGCTGTATGACCAAATATGTTCTGTTTTTGATGCACACATAATATATCTAGGACTGTATTACTAAATGTGTCCTTCCTTTTGTAAAACGGCAGGGTGGGATTTGAGAGAGATTTAGTTGCTATTTCTGTCATGTTGAGCAACTGTGATGGGAGCTCTCTTTGTGAAAATCTCAATTATATTTTGGTCCTTAAAATATAGGTTATCCTCTCTGAAAATAAACTTACTAGTTGTGATTTCTTCCTCGCCCCTACCTCCTCCAAACAGTTTCTGAAAGCTCTCAAAAATGTCATGGGTGTTTCCTTTGTCTGGGTAAATGAATTTATCAATCAACTGCATCAAAAACAGAAGCCAACCACACTCAACGATCACAAATGTCAGATGCAAATATCATCAGACAGTTGCCATTCCAATAGCAGACACCGTGTATGCAAAAACCAAATATCTCCACCTTGCTATTTATGCCATCCCAGGTGGGTTCTGGCATGATTACATTTTGAATAAGTTCGTCTATGGACAGCGGAATGCATGGCCAAACCAACAGAAGCACTGTTTTAAAGCCAGAGTTTTTGGTAGGGAATCGGTCCAATAGCAGAGAAACTTTGTGAAATTTTTCTGTAGATACTTTTGTTGCTGGATAATGAAAGCCATTTATTGGTACAGTTGCTATGTGAAATATCTTTATTCCTTAACTAAGCTCTTCTTAGTAAAGACAGGTTTGCTCCTGAAGACCTTGTTTTCTCCGGTATTGTTGCCTGCTTTTCACAGGTGAGATACAAATGTTTAAACTGTTACTGAATTTTCTCAATAATAATCTCATCTTTTGTGTAGTTGTTTATGTTTTGATCAATCTCTTCTCAAACCATCCTTAAACCTCATATTTCTACAAATACACAGGTTCCTTGGCCCAGTTTGAACTTAAGAACCTTTATTTCTAATCTAGGAAACTTGGTCACAAAAATCATTTCATCAAGAACTAACTAATGTTCTGTGACTCCTAACAGTTATGATAATAATAAAAATAATGATGATGATGGTAGTGGTGGTGGTGGTGGTGGTGGCAGGAGTTGGTGCTGGGTTTAATAAAATAAAATTGCAGTCAAGTGCTGGAGTTGATTTAAGTGCCTAACCACCTGCCCAACAAATTTCTTGCCTTAGAAACTACTACTATGACTACCACTACTATGAGCAGAACCTGTATAAATTTTACACTTTATAAATGTTGATTTCTATTTTGATGTAGAAATTTATAGGACTTAGTAACAGTATTTCATTATGTTTAACATTTTGATTATGTCTTCAATTTATCTTAGTATGTGTGGAGGTCAGACGTAACCTTTCTACTATAGGTACAAGGCCTAAAATTTTGTGGGAGAGGGCTAGTCAATTATATCGACCCCAGTCCTTGACTAGTTTTTATTGACTCCAAAAGGATGAAAGGTAAAGTTGATCTCGGCAGAACTTGTACTCAAAATGTAAAACTGGACAAAATACTGCCAAGTGTTTCATCTAGCTTGCTACTCTCCTGATGATAATAATAATAATTTCAAATTTTGGGACAAGGCCAGCAAATACTTATTTTATTAACCCCAAAAGGGTGAAAGACAAAGTCGACCTCAATGAAATTTCAACCCAGAATGTAAAGATGGGTAGAATACTGCTAAGCATTTTGCCTGGCATGCTAACATTTCTGCCAGCTCAATAATAATAATAATAATAATAATAATAATGATAATCATCGTTTAACGTCCGCTTTCCATGCTAGCATGGGTTGGACGATTTTTGACTGAGGGCTGGTGAACAAGATCGCTGCACCAGGCTCCAATCTTGATTTGGCAGAGTTGCCCTTCCTAACGCCAACCACTCCGAGAGTGTAGTGGGTGCTTTTTATGTGCCACCGACACGGGGGCCAGTCAGGCGGTACTGGCAACGACCTCGCTCGAATCCTTTTACACATGCCAGCAGCACAGGTGCCAGTAAGGCAACTTTGGTAACGATCATGCTCGAATGGTGCCCTTTTATGTGCCACTGGCACGGAAGCCAGTTGGCTGCTCTGGCAATGATCACGCTCGGATGGTGCTCTTGGCACCCTACTAACACGAGCACAGGTGCCAGTAAGGTGACGCTGGTAACGATCATGCTTGAATGGTGCCCTTTAAGTGTCACTGGCACGGAAGCTGGTTAGCCGCTCTGTCAATGATCACACTCATATGGTGCTCTTTGCACCCTGCTATCACAGACGCCAGTCATCGAATTTGAATGCTTTCTTTATTAAACGCTAAGGTTTTACAAAACAATTTCAAAATCAGTATAATATGATATGCTGCAGGGTTGCCTGAAAGCATCTAAGCAGTAAAATAACAAAAACAAAGAAGCATAATTATAATAATGATGATTTATGATTAGAGAAAGGAGGTTCATTGGACCAATGGAAATTCTTCAAATAATTTTGTAGGTTGGTGAAGAAGACATGAAACAAATCTGGCCAGCTGTTGTCTACAATGGAGGATATATCCAGCGTAAATTAGATAATCGGTGCACTCATCTGATAACACCAGCCACTGCTGGGGTAAGTAAAACCTATTCAGTTCTTTATTGTTCAAATTGTACATTTTACTTCGGAACATTGTTAAGTAGGAACCAATTCCACCCCAGCCTGATGGATGCTTACTAGTGGTAATTATGTAATCCATGGCTACCTGTTCATGGTTGGGTGGTCGGCAATTAAACTGGGTCTCCTGCTGGGCTTTCCCCAATGATTAGGGTGTAAGTTGGTGAGTAAATGAATGCCACGAGGATTACTGATCTCAGTGAAGTGCTTGATTGGAAGTTGCACCAATATTTAAGCCTTTGGTATCCAGATTACTCTGTGAAATGTAATGCATTTTTATTCACAATGGTTTGAATTAATTGTGCACTATTTTGTGGCTTCGAGATTTTGATGATGTGATTGTTTATTTTCAGAATGACATTGTAGAATAGGTGCAAAAAGCCAGATCTGTTGAATTTGAACATAAAAATAAGTCAAGTATTTTGGCTGGTTATGGCTGGTTTGAATGCTATAGAGTTAATTCAGTTTCAGCTCAAAAGACCAAGTTCAAGATTAGTGAAAAATGTGGGTAATAATGATAATAATGATGATGATAATAATTATATTAATAATAATAATAATAATAATTATAGTAAATCCAGAGCAGAACTGCTATGTAAATGACTTGACTTGATTGTTAGATAATAAAATGTGTGTGTGTGTGTGTGTGTGTGAGAGAGAGAGAAAGAGATAGAGGTGGGGTTCTGCTTGGTGTCAAAAAGTGACAACTAATGAAGGAACAAAAGGAACATCAGTGTAGCAGTAAAATTTCCTTGCAAAAGACAATTTACTGATTTAAACAAAGGATTATATTTAATTGTAGATTATATTTAATTGCTATATCTGAATAGAAGACAAGATTGTCAAAACTGGAATGTGTTTGATCAGGACTAACTTGAGGGTGGGGTAAACAATAATAACAGGAGCAAGAGCGACTTGTATTGAGGAGGAAAATGACAGAAACTGTTACAGAGAGAGAGAGAGAGAGAGAGAGAAAGACTGAGACAGACTCAACTGGCTTTTTATGATTATTTTAACTCGAATTGACTTCAGAAATAAACAATAAAAATTTAGGAAATGACCATGTAGTCAGTATTGTCTTTAGTGAAAGAATGTGATATACAGTGAGAAAGGTATATTTTGACAGCTTATTAGTTTTCTAAAACAATGAAATGTGTTTCAAGTAAACAAGATATGTGTTCTGATCTTATAAGTCTAGCCTTTTCTTTCTTCAATCTTTTGTAGTGGGAAAGTTATCATCCACAGCCTCTGTGGTTGTCAGCAAGAGGGATGAAGTTATTCACCAACCAAAGACTTGGCTTAACCCTTTAGCATTCCAACCGGCCATATCCGGCCAAAATATTTAACCTGTTTTATATTGAAACTGACCAGAGTTCGCCTCTCACCTCAGCCCTACAATGTCATTCTAAAACTAAAAAAATCACATCACTGCAATCTCTAAACTACAAGATAATACATGATTAATTCAAACCATTTTAAATAAACAAACATCACATTTGACAGAATAATCTGAACACTAAAGGGTTAAATGCTTGCAGCAGAGCAGACTGTGCTAAAGACATCCAAGAACTAGTTGGTGGTGTTAATCCATGAGACAAATTAAATCCATCACATAACATCATCATCGTTTAACATCCATTCTCCATGCTAGCATGAGTTGGATGGTTTGACCGGGGTCTGGGAAGCCAGGAGACTGACCAGGCTCCAGTCTGATCTGGCAGTGTTTCTACAGCTGGATGCCCTTCCTAACGCCAACCACTCCGTGAGTGTAGTGGGTGCTTTTTACGTGCCACCTGCACAGGTGCCAGGCGAGGCTGGCATCGGCTACGATTCGGATGGTGCTTTTTACGTGCCACCAGCACGGAAGCCAATCAAGGCGGCGCTGGCTAAGAATATAAAGATAGATAAATACCACTGAGTATCTTTTCCCGTGCTTTAGCAGTTACTCTGATCCATCATCCTGGTCTGATTACTTCATTTTATTAACCTTGAAAGGATGAAAGATAAAGTTGACCTTGGTCGGATTTGAACTCAGAGCACAGTAAGCCAAAGCATTTTGTTTGATGCTTTAATGATGCTGCCAATTCATCGCATTTAACTGTGTGTCATTGTGTCATGCAGAATTTGTTGAGACAGATTTTCTATGGCCAGATGACCCTCTTGTTGCCAACTCTCCACTAGCTTTCAAGGAAAGTAATATTTTCCCAAGGAAGACTGGAAACAAACAACTTTGCTTTTATGATGATGATCATGCTTGTTTACAACCATCACCTGGTGTCTAGACAAGAGTACATGCAAATATATACAACAGGCTTCTTTCAGTTTCCATCTACCAAATCAAGGTTTGGTTGGTTTGAGGCTATAGTAGAAGACACTTGCCCAAGGTGCCACACAGTTGGACTGAACCCAGAACCACTTCGTTGGGAAGCAAATTATTAACTATATTACCAGACCTGCATCTATTGTCATGTATGCATATATATGTTGGTATTCCACTTAACATTTACTGTATGTGATTTCATCTTTTTCTTTTTATTCGTTTATTAATTTTTAATTATCCTGTTTCTCTGTTTTCGTTATTACTTCAGGTGAAATATGACACGGCCATGAAATATCCCAGTAAAATTAAAATTGTCAGTCCAGACTGGATTACGGATTCACTGTCAAAGCAGGCCAAGCAAGATGAGGTCATCTATCACCCTCGGCTTCTTGTCTACCCAAAGCCTGAACCCCCACCTCCTCCTCCTCCGCCGCCACCACCCCCACCCGTTATCCCCGATCATCCAGAGCATACGGATACTATACCAACTGTGGTTACGCCTCCTTTGCATTCACCTATGCCCCATCTAGGGCCGCAGCAGCAGCAGCTCACGCCATCGATGCCTGCACATTTCTTTGAAGAGAAATCAACAGCGCAACAGCAGTTGCAGCGCCTACAACAGCAGCATCAGATGCAACAACAGCTGCATTTGCAGCAACAACAATCACATTTACAGCAGCAACAGCAACAACAGCAACAGCAGTTATTGCTGCAACAGTCTGGATCTGTTCCTCTTACTCATGCTCTAACACGAACAGAACCTTCCACAGCGAAATCAACTGGCAGCCAGCGCCAAACCATTGCTCAGATTCTTAGCCAAGAGAATCAGAAAGAACTGCTGGCATCTTTAGTGCCCAAAAGCATCGCTACCGCAAGTAATAATAAAAGTCCTACTGGCGCAGTTCCTACTGTGACACCTAGCACCAGTGCAAGCACTCCTACTGCAAACACGAGCACTAGCTGGGATTCTACTGCTCAAGCAACCAAATTGAATGGGTCCCGTCCCGGGACACCATCTGCAAAGTTGGCTCTAGCCAGAATGGTAAACAGTCGCCTACAAGCAGGGGCCAACCATCATAGGGCAGTTACACCAAACAACCGACCTGTTGCCGGACAGACAATGGCAACGAAACTTACTGGTTCTGTTGAAAGTGCAAACAATATGCAATCGGCCCCCTGCAGTACTGTCACAAGCCCCATTCCGTCCACTGCTATGCCATCTACCTGTAGGAAGACGCTACAAAACATAACAAATAGCATTGATACACAGCCATCTGTATCACCAAGACCAAGCATGAGTAAAGTAAGTGTCACCATGTTTTTGCTAAATTTAATTCTGTTCTTTGTAGAGGTATAATGTCTTCTATGACAGACGATTAACAAATTTTCTCTCAAGATGTGATGGGACTCTATTTTAAGTTAACTTTCCTAAAATAAAAATTATGGTAGAGGGGTTCCTTTTAGTCCTTCCACAGAAAGCCTCTCTGGTGTTAGTGGCTTGGTAAACTGCAGTCGCAGAACCATAAAAAAGTCATGCCAAAAGGAAACAAAACATGGATTTTACTGTTACTACATATGTCAGGTGATGAGAAATTGTGACAGGAACTAGAGCTACAAGATGGGATGAGACCTGTCTGAATTATGCTAGCATGCAGAAAAATGGATGTAAAAATGATGATAGAGCTTCTCTGATATGAGGGCTTATGTGTGTGTTAGTGTGGTATGTGTGTTTGTGTGGTATGTATAACTACACACACACACACACATGCACATGTATATTTTATATCACAAAAGAGTTGCAGTCTTGGAAATCTCGTCCAACATGTAATTTGATGAAATATGATTGCAGAACATTTTTAACAGCTATGCCACTTTCTTGAGAAATTAGAAAAAAATAATCCAAAGTCTCAGACCAGTATCACAACTCCCCTCACAGTTACCATCAGATTATCTTTGTCTTTGTAATTCTGAGTCACCTTGGTTTCATAAAGAACAACATTCTTTATTATATTGATCCTTCCTTGCTCAATATAATAAAGAATTTTATATAAGTAGTAGGCATTGAAGGCAATCTTTCCATCTTTGAATGAAGCACAGCGATGCCCATGTTGGACATTTTTATTCAAGAGTTTGTAGTCTCAAACTCAGAACTTAGTTGTAGCACTTTAGCCTGGTCTAACTGCTGTACTTTTCTGTTAAGTGATTTAGCTACCGTAAATCCTCGAGTATAATCCGCATTTTTTCCCCAAAATTTAAAGGGCAAAATCCCTATTGTGTACTATATACGAGGTTAAAAATGAAAAATATTTTCTAAGCAATGTCCGAGTCTCTATTTGCTGATGTTTATTCAGATGCATTTTGTGATGTCGGGCGCGAAAATACCTTAAGCTAAGCCTGAAAGCAATGAAGTCATAAAAGAACCATCCATAACTTACAGTAAGCAATATTTATTAAAATAAAAGTATTCAGAACACACAATAACATGGAACAAAAACAATTTTCAAACATATTTACATTCCCATATAACAGTTAAGAACATCACCATTATTTTATTATGCATGTGTGGAAGTGTTTGTTCGACTAGGTGCCGCTGGTTTAATTACGCATGACTCATGTTAGAGAAGGAGTGCGTATTATACACAAAATTTAGGTTTTTCAGAGGTACAACCCCCTAAAAATCCCCTGCGTATTATACTCAAGGGCAGACTATACTCGAAGATTTACGGTATATCTCAATGAAGATTCATAAATTGGATCTGCTCAACCTGTTATGTTTATGTCTATACATTCTTGGAATGTTGCTTGTTTTTATTTCAGATCAGCCAAATGTTAGGGCTGAATGTTCTACCTCGTATGCCAGCCTATGGTACCCCACAAGTGGCTCAAACTAACCAAGCTTCTGCTACTCCCCAGTATTGGGGTCATGACCCAGGAGATAAGAGTGAGTGTCTATTAACTTCTTTTTGTAATATTAATGATGATGATCATCATCATCATTGAAAGTTGATGGTGAATATTCTTTTGTTTTTGTACTGGTTTCTGTCATTAAACTGTGACCATATGCATGTGTGTGTGTGTGTGTGTGTGTGTGTTGTACACACATGGCGGGATGTGCCTGTGCAGGATTGAGTGTGAGTGCTTATGTTCTGTGTCTTTACATGAAATGTTTTAACAAAAGCAAAAATATAGAAAAGTATAAAAACAAAATGAGTAACTAAATTTTTTTTGTTTTATCTTCATCAGTTAGTCCAAGAAAGCAAGAAAACAAGATAATGCTCTTGAGTGGAAACAGTTTAAGCAATAATAAATTTCGCTTGAAAGCTAGCAGCAATTGAAAACATGACTGAAAAAGTGAAGGGTTTTTAGACAAATGTAATTATAAAGTTGAAGGATTGGGTGACATGTTCAGTATAAGCCTAATAGGTATGAGTAAGGAGGAGGGATGATACACTATGAGAAATTATGAAAACAGAAAAGATGGCTCCCTCACTGAGTTCAGAGGCCAGGCATAACTGGAGATCAAATCTTGCTAAAAAAATATTTCACAACCATGAAAAGTGAGAGACATAAATTGTTCAGAACTAACTTTTGTAATAGACAGTTGTGCTTTTTAATTGGCCCTAGGCTACAGTCAAAGACATTTGCCTCTAGTGCCAAACTGTGAGATAGAACTCAAGACCACATTGTTATAAAGTGGACACTATCCACACAAACACGTCTGCATCTACATGCATGTGTGTGCACATAGACACAGTCACTTATGCACACAGGCATTGGCTGTGTGGTTAAGAAATTCGTTTCTCAGCCATGTGGTTTCAGGTTCAGTCCCACTGCACAGGGCCTTAGGGAAACTATTTCTTACTGTAGCTCTACAATAACCAAAGCCTTGGTACACAGAAACTTTAAAAAAAAAACCTATCATATACTTGCAGTTCTTCTTCTTCTGCCTCCCCCTCCTCCCCACCCCAACTCCTTGTTCTTCCCATCCTCCTCCTCCTCCCCATCCCCCCTTGTTCTTATTCTTGTTCTCCCCCATCACACCTCTTCCTCTCCTCCTCCCCATTCCCCCCTCCTTGTTCTTATTCTTGTTCTTCTTCCCCCCCCCATCACACCTCTTCCTCTCCTCCCCATCCTCCTTCCTACTACTACTACTACTACTACTACTACTACCCATTACATGTTTTAATTTTCTTTTTTTTGTTTATTTTCAGTTACTGCAGATCTCCCTTTGTTAGGATGTGTCTTTTATATCACAGATTATCATAAAATACTGGGATCTGAACCAGTTGGAATTTGGAAACAAGTAATATTTTCCTTCCTAAATGTTTGTTTTCTTTTCTTTTTCTGTTTACATAAGCCCAAGCATAGCTTTGTGGTTAAGAAGCTTACCTAGCAACCATACAGTTTGTGGTTAAGAAGCTTGCCTAGCAACCATACAGTTTGTGGTTAAGAAGCTTGCCTAGCAACCATACAGTTTTGGCATCAGTTCCCCATGGCAGTCTTCAACCACAGTCTTGGGCCAACCAATGGCTTGTCATTGAATTGGCTTGATGGATGCCCATTATATAATGTGCATGTGTTTTTGTGTTGTGTTTGTCCCACACCACCTTTTGACAACGGGTGTTGGTTTGTTTATGTCCCCATAATTTAGCACTTCAGCAAAAAAAACAAAAAAAACTGATAGAATAAGTACCCGGCTTATAAATAAATACTGGGGGTCTGTTTGTTTGATTAATGCCTTCAAGACAGTGTGCAAGCGTGGCCGTAGTCAAATGGCTGGAACAAGTAAAAGATTATATCACACAATGGTACCTACTTGCAGCTTAGTTGACTGGGCTATTAATAGTTAAATGATATTGTTAAGGACACCATTGTTACACATGTGAGAGAATATATAATCCTAACTTAATGATAATTTCTTCTGTTCAAATACACTGATCTTTTTGAATAGAGAGAAAATACATCTGAATCAACCATTGTAGATTAGTATACTACTAATCCACAATTTATGAAACGTTGATGAGTTTAAACCCAGAACAGTGAAGTACTGAACAAACACAAACCAATAAGGAGCCTCTATGTGGTCATTCAATCTACCAAAATGACAGCTATGTAGCCCTTGTCATAGCCTACCATCTTCAAAAGGGAAGGCTACATTTGATAATGTAATCCTATATACACTGTCTTAAAATTAGAGAAGATTGTTATGGCTGGAATGTCTTTGATCATAGGTAGGTTGCTAAACAGCCTCAAGTGAAACAAAGTATCCATTCTTCAAGCTGGTATGTGTTAGTCAGTTTGACTGGAACTGGTAAGCCGGAGAGCTACACCAGGCCCCAGTTGTCTGTTTTGGCTTGGTTTATATGGCTGTAGGCCCTTCCTAATGCCAACTACTCTGTAGAGTGTACTGGGTGTCTTTTATGTGTCACTTGCAGAAGTGCATTCAACATGTCTGTGACACAGGTGCCTCACATGTGTCACTGGCATGGGAGCCCTTTCATGTGCCACCGGAACTGGCCATGACTATAGTTTTACTTAGCTTGACGTGTCTTCTTAAACACAACAAATTGCCAAAAGTCTCTGTCACTTGTCATCGCCTCTTTGAGGCTCAGCATCCAAAAATAATATTTCACCATCTCATCCAGGTCTGAATTGAAGCATTTATTCTCTGAGAGTGCTCTACAACTAATTAAAAATTAGTAGGGGCTATGATCAGTGTCTGTAGGAAATAAATAAATGGGAAAATATATCACATGTCTACATTCATAGCACATAAAGGAAAGTAAATGATTTGCTCAAAGTCAGTTGACCGATGCTTTTAAACTGGGGCATTTGGGTTCTGTTCATGCTATCCCTGATATGAGAAATGATAACATTTATTTATTTAACACATCCATTCATTGTATCTTGTATAATTCCCATGTAATTTATTTACATTTTATTTTCTATTTTTCAGATTATTGAACAGCGGGGTGGCCAAGTTGACAATTCCTACTCCAATCGTATCACTCATGTTTTATGTGCCAGTCAGCAGAGTGATGTTTTCCATTTGGTAAGTTGCATTAGAGTATTTTTATTTGTGTCCCCTAAAATATCACTTTTATGTTTCAGTTTTTTTAAGTCCACTATTTCAAAATTGTTATTAATTACTATGCAAGTCCATGCATAATATGCTGACTTGTATAATAGGCCATTTTGATTTGGGGGCCTAAATTGTCTTTAGGAAAAGAACCCATATTACAGTATAATATGTTTCTTTATTACCCACTAGGGGCTAAACATAGAGGGGACAAACAAGGACAGACAAACGGATTAAATCGATTACATCGACCCCACTGCGTAACTGGTACTTAATTTTATCGACCCCTAAAGGATGAAAGGCAAAGTCGATCTCGGCGGACTCGGTGGAATATTACAGTATAATATGCCATGTTACACAACTGCTATAAGAGTCGATAATTTATTAGAATCCAATATACTAGAGTTTAATATTTTATTTTATAAAATATTGATAGGTGCAGGTGTGGCTAAGGGCACAGGTGTGACTGTGTGGCTAGAAGTTTGCTTCTCAGCCACATGGTTCTGGGTTCAATCCCACTGCATGGCTCCTGAATGCAAATATCTTCTGCTATAGTTCCAGGCCAGCAAAAGCTTTGTAAGTGAACTTGTAGACAGAAACTGAAAGAAGCCCGTTGTGTGTGTGAGAAAGAGATTGTTTCCTTGCCTTGACATTGCGTGATAGTTGGAAACAAATGTCTCCACCATGCAAGCTGTATCCTTCATTTCCAATTTTCTGTGAAAACGTGTCTGATCATGAAAAAAATTTCTGCACCTGGAAACAGGTTAGGGTTGGCAGCAGGAAGAGCATCCAGCTGCAGAAAATCAGCTTCATCAAAATTCTGTCTGACCCATACAAACTTGGATAAGTGGACATTTCAATGATGATATTAATGTATAATAAAATGTAATCTAAACAGTTAATAAAACTTAATTAAATTATTTTCATTTTTTCTTCTGCTCACTGTCTCGGCTGATAATTTTTTAATCAGTTTTCCTCTTTAAATGGAGAGCATCTTGCCAACTTTTGAAGACTTTAAGTGAATTTACTTTCTTCATTTTGTGTTGTATTTTGTTTACTGATATATCGATATATTTTTGTATTCCTGTATAAAATACAAACAAAATTCTTGTACGGTACATAAGTCTTTATTGTTATTAAGACAGAGCTGGCAGGGATCGTTAGTGCGTCGGACAAAATGTTTTGTTGCGTTTCTTTTTGCCCTGTACGGTCTAAGTACAAATTCTGCTGAAGTCGACTGTGCTTTCATCATTCGGGATTGATAAAATGAATTAAATTATTTTTGTTTTTTCTTCTGCTCACTGAATATGTATATTTATTGTCCCCTTTATTGACAGGCTCTCCGAGATCAGAAGAGAGTTGTAACTGCATACTGGTTAAATGATGTTTTAGTTAAAAAGAAAATGTTCCCTCCTTGTCAAGTGATGCATTTACCTATCATTTATGGTGATAAGAAACCTTGCAGTAACCAAGTAAGTGGCTTCTCTGATCCCAATTTACAGTTGTTGATGTGTTGTTGTTATTTTATTTACTGATGTGAGATCCTTAACCCCGTAGCATTTACATTAATCCATCAAATATAATGCTTATTCTTTTCTATTTGATTTGAATTAACCATGCATTATCTCTTAGCTTTGAAATTTTGATGAGATGAACCCTCCATTTTTAGAATGGCATTGTAGGGTTGGTGTGAGAGGCCAAATCTGGCAGGTTTGAACATATTTTGGCTGGATATGACCAGTTTAAATGCTAAAGGGTTAATTACGTTTTTTAGCAATATATTACAAGTTGTCTCTGTCATTACACTCTTTGACCACATGCATTGTTATTTGTTCTAAATGAATTGTAGTATGTCGTACTGATATCATTGAGTTGCATGTTTTGCCTTTTTATGTTCTTTGTGGATCAGTAACTGTGTATATGCATGTCTTTTGACTTGATGCAATTTGTTGTGCTTTTTTTTCTTTTTAGGCAATGTGCTATTTTATTTTAAAGCTGTGTGAGTTGTGGGTTAAATTCTGGAGTTTCGTTCCAAAATTTCACCCAATTGTGGATTTGAATGCAACACAGTTAACTTACAAAACAAAATACTTAACTCTTGTTAGTTCATTCCATCTGCCCACACAATAGCTATTACAGTTAATTAATTACAGTTAATTATTACAGTTAATTAATTAATTAATTAATTAATTACAGTTAATTATTACAGTTAATTCATTAATGAAATGTTATCCAACCCATGCTAGCATGGGTTGGATAACAGCATCTCATTAATTAATTTTGGTGGTGAGAAATGGGCTAGAAGGTCAGTACACCTATCAACTAACACCAGTTGCTGCTCTCTGTATAGGGCAGCTATACAGAACTTCAATTCTCAAAACAAACAAAACTGTCTAAGGAATATGTTTTTGTTTCCTCATCCGTCTCTTGACATTTGTTCAATCTTTTTTACTTAAGCATGGACTGGAACATTCTATTAAATTGTTTGATTATATATTTTACAACAGAATGCTGGGAAATGAGAGATAGCAATGTTTACTACACATTTTCAGTTAAAGTTTATTTCTTAAAATTTTGTTAGAATTTATATTAAAAGCTTAGTCAGCAGGAAAAAGGAAGTAAGTTATCTTTGGAAAGTGGCCCAAATTCTTGCAGCATACTAGATTTCACTAAAAGCCCCTTATAGGTCAGTTTGTGGTATTAAACCTGGCTGCAGATGAAGTCTACCATTCAAGAACAGGGATACCCCAGCTGACGTTCATACTGTTTCTATCTACCAAATTTCACCCTCAAGATTTTGGTTGACCTGAATTTATGATTGAAAGCAATTAACCAGAATCAGAAACCATCCAGTTGCAAAGTGAACTTCTTCACTACACAACTATGCCTATACCCATAAAGTCCTGATTTCAAATTACTAATTGCTTGAGGTTATACTTAAATATATTTAATTTCAAATGATATATATTAGCAGCAGAGGCAGTATTAATACCGAGAGATAATATTTATTCCCACTTAAATGTGGATGTTCTGTTAGAACAGACTATACTGCAGTGGATGCCATGAGAAAACTCTCATATAGGTTTTTAGTGCACCAAACGCCTATATGAGAGTTTCTCTCATGGCATCCACTGCAGTAAAGTTGGTTCTCACAAAACATTCACGTTTAAGTGGGAATTAATTTTAAATGACATTGATAAAAATTTGAAGTAATAGTTTAAAACCCTAATTCTAAAAGCAAAGCACATTGCTTCATGTACCCCTTTTTTTTAAGTGAACCTTACTGAAAAATAAAGATCTCTTTACTTTCAGCATCACATCAAAGCTGCTAACATTAGGAATAACACTCCATTGTTTAACACTTGTTCTGGTTTTCTTTTCAAGTATTTAGGTCTGCAGTCCCACCCAATAGAAGTTATTAAAAAAATATCTTACTAATATTATCTTGACTAAATAAAATTAACTTATTTTAATGATAACCTGACCACTTGTTCCTGTTTTAAACAGTTCCATCCTTGTTTATTGCTAGTGCCATATCAGACATCCTTTTCACTCATTCATGCTTATATTAATGTGCTCTGACTGGGATTGGCCTCTCAAAGCTTTAATTTGATGCAGCTGTTCAGTGCGTTTGACCCAAATCCTCTTTATAGAAATAAAGGTTTGTGAATTTAGTGCCTACAAGAGCATAAGTATCAGGTCATCCCATAAGTTCTGTCTGAATTTTGAATAAAGAAAACAAGTGATCAAATGTTATATTTAATTGAAATTTAATCTTCAATGTACTTTCCCTGATTATCTATGATTTCCTTCCATCTATTTACAAGCTTTTTAATCCCATCAATGTAAAACTCTTTTGGTTTCAAAGCGAAGAACTCAGAAATGTCAGTTTCGACCTCCTCCTGGCTTGCAAAAGTTATGTCCCCCCAAATGATTCTGTAAACTATGAAACAAATGGTGGTCTGAAGGAGCAAGGTCAGGAGAATAAGGTGGATGAGGAATTTTTTTCCAACCAAGCTCTTCGATCTTCTGTGATATGATCTTTGCAGTGTGGGGTCGCACATTGTCCTGATGAAATATCACTCCTTTTCGATTCACTAAAGCGGGTCTTTTTTTCTTCAAAGCTTGGTTCAAACGCTCTAATTGCTGATAGTAGACTTGAGCATTGCTTGTTGCATTAGGTGGTAACAATTCAAAGTGAATTACTCCTTTGCAATCCCACCAGTTAGAGAGAAGAACCGTTTTTCTATGAAGTTCCCTTCTTGATTGTGGTTGAACTTTTTTCCTTTTACCAAGCCACTGTTTACAACATTTCACATTTTGATAGAAGATCTATGTTTCGTCACCAGTCACATGTCTATCCAAAAAGGGTGAAATATGTAAATTTATATCGCAGACTCCTCAGTATATTGTGGGTTTCTGCAGCTGATGGATATTTATATTTTTTTAGATTTTAATTATTTCTGTGGTAAAATAAGCATTTTCACGCCTCAAAATTAATAAATTAATAAATAAAAATACAGTACTGTACTACACTGCATTAATCAAATTATATTAAATACGTAGTGTACCGTAGATGAGTGAACAATGACTCTCACATACTGTATGGAAAAAGAAACTCGCAAGGCGTGTGTGTGGTGTTTTGCATTTATAATAAAATAAATATATACAAATTATAATTATAATTTAAAAAAATGCACAGCAGTTTCTACTTTGCGGATTTTTACCTGTTGCAGTGGGTTTTGGAACGTAACACCTGCGATAGTCAAGGAATTACTATAATAATAAATAACTTTTTAAAAAGCTTCATGCATATCTTCACCAGAAAAAAGAAAATTCATTTAGTCATTTATTTTATTCATTAAGTATATTTGATGTTTTATTATCAAGACTAAGATATGGTTTCTGTTTGTATTAAAGATCATTACTTTGACCAACTTTGATGGAGAAGAGCGACAGCGGGTGAAGCAGATGATCCATGCCATTGGCGCCAAGTACACCGGTTACTTAACACATTGTAATTCTGTATTGATTTGTAAAAAGTTAGTAGCTCTTCACTTTCTCTTTGTGTTTATGTGAATGTGTTGTTTAGTTCTAAGTCAGACCTAGCTCATCATCATCATCATCATCATCATCATTTAACGTCCGCTTTCCATGCTAGCATGGGTTGGACGATTTTGACTGAGGGCTGGCGAGCCAGATGGCTGCACCAGGCTCCAATCTTGATCCGGCAGAGTTTCTACAGCTGGATGCCCTTCCTAACATCAACCACTCTGAGACTGTAGTGGGTGCTTTTTACATGCCACCGGCAGTAGACCTATAATTAAAGGCATTCCAACCATTACTATACTGTGATTTTAAATCTATTTATCATAATTATTTTACATTCACTGTTCTCATAGACTAGTGTTCTTACTTTTCATTACATCTGGATGCCCTTCCTACCAGCAACCATTTTACAGAGTGTACCGTGTGAATTTTCTTGTGGTACCAGCACTAGAGTAGTGATTCATTAGTCCTTGGTAAGGCAGAATTAAGATAGCCTCTCAATTCTGTGTTATTTTCACTCGTAAGCCACCTGCTTTAGAGTGTGTACTAAATGCATTTTTTCTCAGTACCAGCACTGGAGCAGTTGTCAAGTCCTGACTGTGACAGGACTAAAAGAGCTCTCTGCTCTACTGTCTTCTGCTCACTCACCAATCTCTCCAAAGGCTACACTGAAGAGAGTGGGTCTTTGTCATGGTCCTTGCTCAGAAGTTGAGGTGCCTTGTTCTAACTGCCTAAATCTGTTTAATTTCTCTTTCTCTCTCTCACACACACACAGTTGATTAAACAAATTTGGTATGTTGATATTAATTAGTAAATTATTCTGCTGAACATGAAAACAAAATCATATTGTAATAACCAGAATTATAATAACAAAAACTATAATAACCTAAATTATAATAACAAGATATTATAACTAACGAATATATTTTCTTATTTGTTTTTGTTTTAGGCCTGAAGGATTGAAGTTTGAGAAAGCAAAAGAATGGCGAGTGTCAGTTGTAAATCCTCAGTGGTTGATAGATTTGGTGTTGGGTGATCTTGATGCACTAAGACTCCCTGTGCCCTCCAAATATCTTCAGTTAAATCTATCAGACCCTTTCAAATTAGATCTTAACAGAGTATCTCATCTTATGGGTAAGAAATGTTTAAAAAAGTATAAAGTCTAAAATAACATTTTTTTTTAATGACATTTTTCTATGATAAAAATTATAATTTAGTATAATACTAGCAGAGATACCTGGCCTTGCTCAGGATTAAAATGGCGTAGTTTTTTTATTGTGACTGCGACCATGCTGGAGCGACACCTTTGGTCGAAAAAAATTGACCACAGTATTTATTCTTTGTAAGCCTAGTAATTATTCTGTCAGTTTCTTTTGCCGAACCACTAAATTATGGGAACGTAAACACAGCAATGTCAGTTGTCAAGCAATGGTGGGGCACCATATACATACATATATATATATATATATATATATGTATATATATATATATATATATGTATATATATATATGTATATATATATATATATATATATATATATATATATATATATATATATATATATATATATATATATATAGGGTGTTTCGAAAAATTTTATATCATTTGAAGTGTAAATATCACAGAAACTACATAGTCAAAGCAAATGAAACTAAACAGGATTAATGTTGAGCAACATAAGATTTATTCCTCCAAAGGTATGTGGATTTCATGAACGATTTCACAAAAACTGGTGCAGAACACATTCCCTTTTGGTGAGTCCCTCTCATGCTCATGGGGATTTTCTTCGCCCCAAATGTGAATATCAACTCATTGACTTTGCCATTCCTATGAAATGTGACCTTATCACTGAAAATAAGACATTCCTTGAAGTCGGCTTCCTCAAGTCCCTCTTGCATATCAACACAGAATTGTTTGCACTTTTGTTTCTCATCTGCTGTTATTGCCTGAACAAGTTGCAGCTTGTAGGGTTTCATTAGCAAGCATTTCCTCAGGATGCACAAAACTGTCGTTGCAGGAATCTGGGTTTCCAGACTTGTTCTTCTTATGGATTTCTTGGGGCTTCACAAGAGTTTTTGGCAAACCCACTTGACCGTCTCTTCCGATGTCAGTGGTCGTCCAATCTGTTTGTCCTGCACAGACAGCCTTCCTCATTGAATTTTTTAGAGAACCCTCTCACAAATTTCCACTGCTTTTGTCATATATATATACATACTCACACATATATATACTCGTATATGCATATATATATATGTATATATATATATATATATATATATATATACACATAAACATAAATAGTCCAACCCATGCTAGCATGGAAAACGGACGCTAAATGATGATGATGATGATGAAATATATATACATATCATCATCATCATTTAATGTCCGCTTTCCATGCTACCATGGGTTGGACTCATATATGCACACACACACACACACACACACACACACACACACATACATGCATACATAAATACATATACATACAACATGTATATAAATACAAATTGTAAGTAATAGAAATGAAACTAATATATATAGATAAATAATGAAAGTAACTGAAATTGAAACCATATAATAAGTGAAAGTATTAATAGAGATGTTATTGTTTCACTTTTGACACGTAATACAGAAACAGTGTAAAAGATTAGAGATTGCTCCAGGCTCACATTAAGCCAGAAGTTGAAAATATTTGGGGCCCATGACACTGCATGGTCCCTAAGTAAGGCATGTGTAAAATTTGAATTAAATCTGTTGGGTAGTTCTCGAGTTTTAGTGATGCACACATACAGACACACATTCTCAGTTTTATATATATAGATTACTTTTATTTTTACTTTTTCAGTCGGTTGGTGTACCCCACTTAAAATATCTCGAGATGTTTGGAAGGTAAGGGCTATTTCATTTTATTTTTAATTTTGGCAGCAAGTTTGCAGAGTCATTAGAGCATTTGCTAGAATGCTTTATGGTATTTGTTCCAACTCTGTTCAAAACTCATTCATGTCAACTTTACCTTTATCCTTTCATCTTCATCATCACCATTTAACATCCATTTCCCATGCTGGCATAGGTTGGATGGATTGACAGGAGCTGGTGACTCAGAGGACTGCATTGGGTTCCTATGCCTGCTTTTGTCATAGTTTATTTTACTGAATGCCTTTTCTTAATGTCAAATTCATCATCATCATCATCGTTTAACGTCCGCTTCCCATGCTAGCATGGGTTGGACGGTTCAACTGGGGTCTGGGAAGCCAGAAGGCTGCACCAGGCCCAGTCTGATCTGGCAATGTTTCTACGGCTGGATGCCCTTCCTAATGCCAACCACTCCGTGAGTGTAGTGGGTGCTTTTTACGTGCCACCGGCACAGGTGCTAGATGAGGCTGGCAAACGGCCACGATCGGATGGTGCTTTTTACGTGCCACCAGCACGAGGCCAGTCGGGGTGGCGCTGGCAATGGCCACGTTCAGGTGGTTCTCTTACGTACCACCGGCACTGGTATCACAGCTACAATTTCCATTGATGTTGATTGATTTCAATTTTGAAAATACAGTCTGGGTCAATGGAATTGCAGAATTGTTAGTGTGTTGAACAGAGCGTCCTGTGTTATCTTTTCAGGTTCTTTTGCATTTTGAGTTCAGATACCTCCTTAAAGAATTCCACCTTACTGGAGTCTCATAAATAGGAAGGTTATTGCAAACTGCTGACATGAAGTTTAATGTAAGAAAGAGACTGCTTATCAAACTGTAATGAACTCACAAAGCTAAAGTATGTAGCATTAGTTCACAAAAGCTCTATGCATTCAGAGGATTATTTTATTTTTAAAACAACCTTAAAAAAAAAAAAAATTTACATTAATTCCAGCAAAGGGACAGCAGCTGTTTATTTGTTTAACACTATGGAAACTGGAAATAAGTCTAATATATAAGCCTAACCTAATGTTTGAAATTCATTGAAGAAATAGTTTGTTTTATTTTTAATTTCATAAGAAAATATAGTAAGGGAGGCAAGCGCCTGAATTTACATTGTTTAAAATTAGAATGTGATGGGAAGTGAATCTGATCTCTGGCAGTAGGGTTAACTTATTAGGCAAGTCTCTATACTTAACTTATGATAACTTGCTTTGCTGGAGAGATCTGCTTCTTAGACTTGGCACTCATTGACTCTATTGCCATCTATTTTATCAGGACCAGTTTCATTTGTTTATGTTTCATCAATACTGAAGTTGATTCTATAAGCCAACCCTACATCTCTATTAAGATTAAATAGTGATTTCTTTGTCTGGCTCTGATTGGCTCCCATGCCGATGGCACGTAAAAAGCACTATCCAAATGTGATTGATGCCAGAACCACCTGACTGGCTTCAATGCCAGTGGCATGTAAAAAGCACTATCCAAACATGATCGATGCCAGTGCCCCCTGACTGGCTCCAATGCCGGTGGCATGTAAAAAGCACTATCCAAACATGATCGATGCCAGGACCACCTAGTTGCCCCCCTCCCCCCTGCTGGTGGCACGTAAAAAGCACCCTCTGAACATGGCCGATGCCAGAACCCCCTGACTGGCTACTGTGCCGTGGCACATAAAAAGCACCATTCGAGCATGGTCAATGCCAGTGCCACTTGACTGGCACTACAATCTCAGAGTGGTTGGTATTAGGAAGAGCTTCCAGCTGTAGAAACATTGCCAGATCAGATTGGAGCCTGGTACAGCCGCTGGCTCTCCAGACCTCAGTCAAACCATCCAGCCCATGCCAGCATGGAAAATGGATGTCACGATGATGATGATTTGATTTCTTAGTCCAAAAAAAGAAATAATTATTACTTATAAAAATGAGGTTTTTGGTTTTTTTAATTCATGTTTTTTAACTTTTTTCTTTCACAGAAATTTACTTCTGTCCCCAAAAGGAATGTGATTTCTCATGAGAACACTATTGAAGATGAATTATCTAATTCTCTTTCATCCGATATTGATGCACCTGCCAAAAAGAAAGCAAGGTTTGTGAAATGATTTAACCCTTTAGCATTCAGATTATTTTGTCAAATGTAATTGTTATTTATTTATATTGTTTTGAATTAATCATACATTATTTTTATAGCATCAAGATTTTTATGATTGATTGTTTATTTTCAGAATGACATTGTAGGCTTGGTGTGAGATGCCAGATCTGGCCAGTCTGAACACCAAATAGGTGGGATTTTTGAGCCAGATATAGCCAGTTTAAATGATAAAGTGTTAAGTGATTTGATTGATTTGTGGTTAAGAGTTTGCTTCACACACATGTAGCCATATGACATGGGTTCAGTTCTATCATGCAGTACTTCAGATGTAAGGCCCCACTATCCCTGAAGATCTCTTCTAGAAAATGTATATATTCAACATAGCAAAGTCTGCAAGTCAAAAACTGGCTTTCCTCTTGAGAGCCAGAAAATAAATTCAGCTGCTGATAATTACTTCTCTACAAAGCTCATGTAAAACCTACAATGGAACACTGTTCACACATCCGGGACAGTGTTGCTGCTACACATACACACGTTCTTGACTGTGTCTAAAGAAAACCCATTTGACTGAATGACATGAAATTGTTTTGCACTTCAGTCTCTAGTCCACAGATGGATAGCCTCTCTCTCCCCACTTTCTCTCTTTTTCTCTCCTGCTATTAGAATGGCCTCTCCGCCAATTGCTGGCTGACTGGTCTTGTGTTGCCTCCATTCAGACTACTCACGACTCCCACATCTCTTCTTTCATTACCTATCTCTCCTATCATTGTGTGCCCCTTAACCCACTTCTAGGCCTTGCACTAACCACTACGTGGGGTCTGTTTCTGTTGTGGTGGAGTCCAGACACCTCCGTGAAAGGATAAAAGAACGATTCTGAAATGTATAGATATCCTTGCATGCTGGAGATAGAAGAAAAGTGTTGTTTGCGTAGCCATATGTTATACAGAGAGTCGTAGAAGCCATTAAGAAGAGATCATCATCGTTTAACGTCCGCCTTCCATGCTAGCATGGGTTGGACGGTTTGACTGGGATCTGGGAAGCCAGAAGGCTGCACCAGGCTCCAGTCTGATCTGGCAGAGTTTCTACAGCTGGATGCCCTTCCTAACGCCAACCACTCCGTAAGTGTAGTGGGTGCTTTTGACGTGCTACCAGCATAGGTGCCAGGTGAGGCTGGCAACAGACATGATCGGATTGGTGCTTTTTACGTGCCACCGGCACGGAAATCGTTGGATTACGCGTTGGTGATTTGAACAGTTGATAAATGAATATACTATAAGTCCGCAACTACATTAATACATCATAACAGTGGCGACAAGGATTCAAACTACATGCAAAAGTGGTGATAAAGATTCTAATTCCATGCACTTCACAGAAGTGGAGGTGTGGCTTCGAATTTCACACAACGAAAAATAATGTAAAACCACCTGCTTCATAATAGTGAGACATTCAGAGTTCTTAGCATGGGAGAACTGTTAGCCTCTGTGGTACAGTAACAACAACAACAACAGTTGCAACAGCAACTTTTACAGCTGCAACAAGAACAATGGAAACAACAACAACAGTAAACTCAGCAGTTGTTGTTAGAATTATTGTTGCAGCCAAAGAACATGTCAGGTTCGTTTTCTGCGGATGGAGTAGCTAATTCAATTGAGGAAATTCAGTCGTGGCCAAAGACGGACATACCTTGGTCTAGATTGCATATAAACTTTGCAGGGCCATTAAATGGTGTGTATTATCTTGTAGTTTTATATAGTTACATGAAATGGCTGGAAATATGTAAATGCAGAAAGCCAACCTCTAAAGTAACAATAGAATTTTTGGATGAGCTTTTTGCAGGATTTGGTGTCCCGGACACTGTAGTGTCTGATAATGGAATGCAGTTCATGGCAAAGGAGTTTAAAAACTTTGGTAAAATGCATTCAGTAGAGCATGTTACCACCCTGCTATACCATCCAAGATCTAACAGACTACTGGAACATTTCGTAGACACATTGGAGAAAGCTATGAGGAAAACCAGAAATGAATTATTACTGGATACTACAGTGACACAATTCTTGCATGTCTACAGAATAACACCTAACCCCAACACAGAGTTGGGTATGTCACCAGCCGAACTAATGTTTGCCAGGAAAGTCCAATCAGTATTTGATAAACTACTAACGGGAAGAAAACAAAAAACAAAAAATACAGAGAAACACTGAAAATAAAATGCAGTATTTCAATATAGGTGACAAAGTGATTTTTAAAAATATAAAAATGGCAAACAAAGTTGGGAAGTAGGAAAAATAGCTAAATGTTTAAGAGAGTAACATATATGGTAAAAGGGCTTTCATGGGAACATAAGAGACATCGGAACCAAATGAAAAAGTAAGGCAGAAAGAGCTGATGGAAATTCTATATGACATGATTGATGTTCCGGTACTGCAAGAAACGGTTAAACCAGCATGTACATCAACTAGAAAAAGAAAACAGACAGAAATGTTGAAAATTGAATCAAAAAGGGAAAAAAATGTTCCAATTTCTCCCTGAGGAAGTAAAAAGGAAAACAAAAGGTGGTGGGAGAAAGATGATGATAAATAAAAGTATTGACTCTCAGGGAAAGTCAAGCTTAAAAAGGGGAGATGTTGTGGTGGAATCTGAATACCCCCCATGAAAAAATGGTTCTGAAATGTATAGATACGCATGCATGCTGGAGATAGAAGAAGAGTGTCGTATGCATAGCCATATATTATACAGAGAGTCGTAGAAGTTATTTAAGAAGAGACTTCATTGGATTATGTGTTGGTGATTTGAACAGTTGGTAAATGAATATACTATAAGTCCACAACTACATTAAAACATCATAAAAGCATCCACTACACTCTCAGAGTGGTTTGCGTTAGGAAGGGCATCCAGCTGTAGAAACTTTGCCAGATCAGATTGGAGCCTGGTACAGCCGCTGGCTTCCCAGACCTCAGCCCTTGTATCTCATACAACATTATTCAATGTTGAGTGCGATTTGAGGAAATTAGACTGCTATTCCTAGTTGAGCATGTTAGACATTCCCACAAATCACATGCTGCCTCCTTTTACACTGTCCTCTCTGATCCCAGTAGGATATGGAACAACCCAGTTGGGTTCTGAATGTAAATTAAAATTAATTGAAATAGTAACAATTTGAAAATAGTATTGGACATGATATGTTATTTGCTATTTTAAACCTAATTGTTTTCTTAATATTGATTTCAAATTTTGGCACATGGCCAGCAATTTTGGGGGAGCGGATATGTTGATTATGTCAACCCCAATGTTCTTTGGTACTTATTTCATTGACCCCTAAAATCAACTCTGGCAACATTTGAACTCAGAATGTAAAGTCTGAAGAAATGCTGCTAAATATTTTTCCTGGCACATTAATGATTCTGCCATCTCCCTGCCCTAAATTGGTTCTTAATATTGATTTTCTTTACTATCTGACCTGTCCAATATATGTACAATATAATTTGTATTCCTTTAGGTTAATGAATGAAGCTGTATCTGTGACTACAAACCCCAAAATATTGTTTACTGGTTTTGGGAATAATACTGTGAGAAGGTTCCGTGGGGTGAGTATTACTTTTGACACACCTTATATTATGTTGTTTAACCTCAGGTCAGACCTGAATTATCAGACCCCTTTGATGTAAGCTGTTCTAGTTGTGCCTATCTTGTCTTTTATTCAGGTATAATGTATACTTTTTTTTTTTTAAGACCAGGCCATCAGATGTTGCTACACATCGCTGGTCACAATGCACTTCGCATTGTTTTAGCCTTCAAATGACGCCACCCCGCTGGCTAAGCGAGCAGGCCAACAGAAGAAAGAGTGAGAGTAAGTTGTGGTGAAGGAGTACAGCAGGGATCACCACCAACCCCTGCCGGAGCCTTGTGGAGCTTTAGGTGTTTTCGCTCAATAAACACTCACAACGCCCGGTCTGGGAATCGAAACCACGATCCTACGACCGCGAGTCCGCTGCCCTAACCACTGGGCCATTGTGCCTCCACATAATGTATACTAAGATACATTATCTATGTCCTTCCTTTTTTAAGAATGTTGTGTGTGGTTTAATGGAATTTTGGCTGCTATATTTAGCAGGTTGATTATTGTAAGGCTAAATATTGGTATTTTAGCACAAGGCCAGTGATTTTGGGAGAGTGGGATAGTTGATTACATCAATCCCAGTGTTCAACTTGCATTTACTTTATCAACCCCAAAAGGATGAAAACCAATGTTGACCTTGGAATTTGAATTAAAAACGTAAAAATGGGTGAAATGTTGCTAAGCATTTTTTCCCAGTATGCTAATGATTCTGCCAGCTTGTCGCCTTCAATATTTTATTTCTTTATTGCCCACAAGGGGCTAAACATAGAGAGGACAAACAAGTACAGACAAACGGATTAAGTCGATTACATCGACCCCAGTGCGTCACTAGTACTTAATTTATCGACCCTGAAAGGATGAAAAGTAAAGTCGACCTAGGCGGAATTTGAACTCAGAACGCATTTCAATATTGATGTTCGCTTTTTAGTGTATTGTATTGTTTCATATTACCACTGATCTCCCAATCTAACCAAGGAAGCAATGTTTCCATTGGTTTTTCTGTTGTTGCTGCGGCTATTTGTCCGTTGGCACAATTCCTGCCAGAAGTGTTACAGGGTATTTGAACTCAGAATGCTCACAGTCAGCACAGATACTGCAAGGTATCTCATCTGACACTCTAAATCTCTACCAATCCACAGCTCTGGACTTGTACTTTATTTGGGTGCATTTAGCAATGCCACCACCATTGCTGGACAATTTTTATCTGCTTTATGTATGATACACAGATTACTATTTTAAACTTATAATGCTTCTGTTGTACATAACAAACATATATATATGGGGATGGGCAACAGGAAGGGCATCCAGCTGCAGAAAATCTGCCTCATTGAATTCCATCTGATCCATACAGACATGGAACGGTGGACATTAAAATGATGATTGTGGTATACATATGTATACACATACACACATGTTTATATTACATGTGGAGCGAACAGAACTAATACATGTGACAAAAATACCTTGCAGGGTCAGTGAGTTTTCTCTTTGTTCACCATTTATTTTTAATGAAATATGATAGAGTCACATACCTGACAAAAAAAACTGGGAGCAATATTATCAACTAAAAACATTGAAGTTGATAGCATTTCATTGATGATACCCAGTAACTGAAACCAGTATATATTATATTTTTGCAATTTAAAAAAATACTGGTCTATAATCTTTGGACTCCATAGTATTTCAGCTTCTTGTGGATATAGATAGGTTTAGTAACATCAATCATATACAATGCCTGATGTAGTCTACCAGCAGAAATGTGTGTATAGTTAAGATGTTTGCTTTGCAACTATGTGATTCTTGATTCGGTCTCACAGTGTAGAAGCTTGGGCAAGTAAGTGACTTACACTCAATTGTAGAATTTGGCAGAAGGAAACTGCTGGAGCCCATAATGTATATATGTTTATATATACATATAAGTAGGTAGATAAGAAGTTTGCAGATGCACACATGGATGAATGGATCCTCAGACATCTCCTCTATATTAGATGCAACCATTATTAGACTTTCCTGCTGGATTCCCAAGCATGACCAAGCGAGACTACAGATATTGAGTCATTTCACCTGTGGTCTACCTGTAGCTGTCTTGCTTGTTCGTTTGGCTTGTAGAATATGTCTTAGAATCCTTTGTTGCAACATTCTAACAATTGGAGCTTTGACTTCTAAATATGGAGAAGAAGCAGCTTTGACCTGGAGATACTCTCTGACCTTTGAGCTGTCCATCCTGTCAAGCAACATTACCATGACTCTAGAAATCTTTCAGAGGAACCCCATGTAGGGCTACATGATAATTCTCAAATATAAACGTCTGGATGCTCTTCTCTCTCACTGCATATAATCTTATTGAAATTTAGAAACTTCTCTACACAATAACTCTGCTTGTTCTCCTTCACCTGACTGGTTAAAAAACTGGGTTGGGGCCTTGATTACTCCTACTTCATACTTAATTGTTAGCAATAGAAAGCTACATCCAACCACATGTGAAACCAATTTACCTGTTTTGAAAAACAAAGAAGAAAAAGTTATGAACATAGGCGCAGGAGTGGCTGTGTGGTAAGTAGCTTGCTAACCAACCACATGGTTCCGGGTTCAGTCCCACTGCGTGGCATCTTGGGCAAGTGTCTTCTGCTATAGCCCTGGGCTGACCAATGCCTTGTGAGTGGATTTGGTAGACGGAAACTGAAAGAAGCCTGTCGTATATATATATGTATGTATGTATGTATGTATGTATGTGTGTGTGTGTGTGTGTGTGTGTGTGTGTGTGTGTGTGTGTGTGTGTGTGTTTGTTTGTGTGTCTGTGTTTGTCCCCCTAGCATTGCTTGACAACCGATGCTGGTGTGTTTACGTCCCTGTCACTTAGCGGTTCGGCAAAAGAGACCGATAGAATAAGTACTGGGCTTACAAAGAATAAGTCCCGGGGTCGATTTGCTCAACTAAAAGGCGGTGCTTCAGCATGGCCGCTGTCAAAATGACTAAAACAAGTAAAAGAGTAATTAAACCAAAACATTCCTTTCTTTTGCAGATGGTGGAGAAGTTAGGTGGCTGTGTTACTGATAATCCACGCCAATGTACTCACCTGGTTGCTAAGTCCCTATGTAGAACTGTGAAATTCTTTATAGCAATTAATGTATGTAAATATATTGTGAACAAAGACTGGCTTGAAGACAGCATTACCAAAGATAAATTCCTTGGTAAGTTCCAACTTTTGTAACTGCTTGTTTATAGATGTTTCACAACTTTCTGAAATTGTCTTTCATCATGTGTGTGTGTGTGTATGTGTACATGTGTGCATACACGTTTGTATATATATGGATATGTGCACCTGCAAGCATGTTTATATATATGCATGTCTGTCATCATCATCATCATCATCATCGTTTAACGTCCGCTTTCCATGCTAGCATGGGTTGGACGATTTTCACTGAGGGCTGGAGAACCAGATGGTTGTACCAGTCATGTGTGTATCCAAACATGTGTTTTTCTGTGCATGTGTTCGTGTGTAAAGTTGTTCTTTTGCCTCAGATCAGCCCTGATTGTGAATACCTACAATCAAAGACATTCCAGCTGTGATTGTCTCAGCTTTTGATATATCAGAGAGTAAATTGTTCAGTGTATCCTTTTTAAAGACATAGGATGTGATATGAGGGAGATTTGGGTTCTATTCTTTGCAGATCAAGTGACCACACACAGGCTCCTAAATCAGTTCATATGCTTGTCAACATAACATGCAATTTTTGTGTGTGTGTGTGCATATTTGTATTTGTAACATCTACATACTTTCTCTGCCTACTTTTATTAAGAAAAACAGTAATTTTATTATTTATTATTTTTCTCATCATTTATCAGTAAATTTTATGTAAAATAAAATATTAGTTTCAAATTTTGGCACAAGGCCTGAAGTTTTGGGGAAATGTGGAAGTTGATTACATTGATCCCAGCTATCAATGGTTCTTGTTTTATCGACCCCCTAAAAGATGATAGGCATAGTCAACCTCAGTGGTATTTGAACTCAAAGACAGACGAAATACCACTAAGCATTTTGCTCAGTGTGCTAACAATTCTATCAGCACACCACCATAATGTAAAATGAAATATTAAAAAGTAATTTGTTGGGTCATCATCATCATCATCGTCATTTAACATCTGCCTTCCATGCTTGCATGGGTTGGATGGTTTGACTGGAGCTGGCCAAGTAGAAGACTGCACCAGACTTCTGTGTCTGTTTTTCCATGGTTTTTACGGCTGGATGCCCTTCCAATCACCAACCACCCCACAGAGAGGACTGAGTGCTTTTTATGTGGCACAAGCACAGGCGAGGTCAGGTTTGGCGTGGTTTTTACAGTTGGATGCCCTTCCAAACACCAACTACTCTACAGTATGGACCGAATGCTTTTTACATGGCACTAGCACTGGCCGGGTCACCAAATAATTTACAAGACAAAGATCTTTTGAAAGGGGAGGGGACACTGGTGGAGGTGATCTTGTGTCAGATAATGAAATGTAAAATGAAATATTCAAAAGTAATGTATTGGATTTCAGCAACTTATCTACTCTTGTAGCAGATGTACAACACTGCATGTTTATGGTCTTAGAGGGCTTTTAATTCTTTTAATACCAACTCACCTGAGAGCACTGCTGGTTGTGTGGTTCAAGCTTCCTATTTTAAAATGATCTGAATTAAAATATATAAATTTAAATTCTGAACATTAGCAAAATTATTTATTAAATTCTTCATTTTTTTCAAAATTAATTGAAATAATGCAATGTATTTCAACAGAAATGTGGTGACAAAAAGGGTAAATAAAAGTTAGGCCTACCAACGGAAATGTATGTTTCTCTCTCTCTCTCTCTCTCTCACACACACACATATTGTACATGGATTTTTACACCTATAATAGACCATAGCCACAAGAAATTAGATACATTTACTGTTAAAAACTGAAGGAAATTTGCACAAGAAAAATATCAATTGTATTTTTTAAAAATTTTAAGGTTAATTCTTAAAAAGATTGGGCTCACCAAGGATTACAGATTCTTCAAATGTGTCATGAGTTGTTAACCACGGCTATAAATAAATGATGCCCTTTTAGCCTTTTCTTTTTTATAGTTTTTTTTACATCTTTATTAACCCTTTTGTTATCAACCCGGCTGAAACCAGCTCTGGCTCTGAGTACAAATGTCTTGTTTTCATAAGTTTTGAATTAAAATCTTTCACCAAACCTTAATCACAATTAATGTTCCTAACACTAACTGAATGATAATTAAGTTATTTTACTAAATTCTTTGTTATATTTAAAGTAATTGAAAGAAACAGAGAGCATCTCAACAGAAATACAGTAATGAAAAGGTTAAGGTTTTTTTTCCTTGCAGATTTAATTTTCTTTTTTTTTTTTTTCTTACTGTTAATTACCTCCCTTCTGGTGACCCCACTTTACCTCTCTGGGGTTGCATCATGTTGCTTTGACATCTGAGTCCAGTAAAGTGGCGAGCTGGCAGAAACAGGCGAAGTGCTTAGCAGTATTTTGTCTGTCTTTACGTTCTGAGTTCAAATTCTGCCAAGGTCGACTTTGCCTTTCATCCTTTCGAGGTTGATAAATTAAGTACCAGTTGCATACTGGGCCTGATCTAATCGACTGGCCACCCCTCCCCAAAAATTTCGGGCCTTGCGCCTAGAGTAGAAAAGAATATTTGAATCCAGTTCTTATTCAGCCACCCTCAAAATTATTGAGTTTCAATTAGTTTACAAGTAACTGTGGGTATATTTTATAAACAATATGCAGATTTCTTGTATGTACATATTTTAATTTTAATTCCTGTTGGTTATTTCTTTCACCCAGATGAAGAACTCTATGTACTGAAAGATGGAGAGGCTGAAAAAGCTTTGCAGTGTGACCTGACATTTTCTTTGCAAAGAGCCAGGACTCGTCCTCTATTCAAGGTAACCACTTGATTTTGTTTCTCTTTTCATTATGTGTTTGGGCTTTTTGGGGTTTCTTTCAGCATTTTTTACATTTGTTGCTAATGTAGAATACATGTGTAAATGTGGAGCGTTAGTTGGATGTTTGGGAGCTGATATTAGCCAAATGTGCTTAACTACCGACAAGTCACTCATATATATATATATATATAATGATACTAATATTAAGGAGTATAATTCCAAACTTACAGGGAAAAATTCAGTTTAGTATTAAATCAAATTTCACAATATAAATATATAATATATAAATTAGAGAAAAACCACTATTATACAGTTTAAACAATGACAGACATAAACCAAATCATAAATAAGATATATTTTTTAAAAACATATAACTAGATCACAAAAAGATATTGGAATAAGACAGTAAGGGAGATCAGCATCAATCTACTTCAGTTTTACATCCATACTTTCCCTAGCATGCATCCTTTTGTGTCAGGCATGCGGTACATTGTGCACCAGTTCAGGTTACACAATTAGGAAGAGAGAGTTGGGTAGGTCTGTAGGTTGTTCAGTAATGACAATTTTTTTTCATGAAACCTCCAAGGCAAACCAGGGCAAGTGAAACAAGCAAAAGATATTACTGACGGTTCCTAGTTCAATGTTTGCAACAGACAACTGTTAGTGGGTGCTGGAAAAGTTTACTATTATCCACAATGAACTCTGTTGGTATTTACTATCAACAGAAATGCACCAGAGTTTACTGTGCTGACATATTTAAAAGAAGTAAGGATGAAAGGCAAAGTTGACCTCAGTGGAATTTGAACTCAGAACGTAAAGACACGCAAAATACTGCCAAGCGTTTCGCCTGGCATGCTAATGTTTCTGCCAGCTTGCCGCTTTACATTTAAGTGGTACACAAATGGATTAAACGATTGTCTCAGTTTGAAGTTAGTGGGTTGGAGAATAGAGAACCCATTGGTTTAAGCTCATTGCATACACTGTGTTGAGTAGAAGGATAAGTTGTCTCTTCATGTGCACTGATGTGTAAGGATCAATAGTGTGTGTGGCAACCCTGAGAGCATAAGGTTGGTCAGAGTGGCAACTCTGGACACCAAAGAGTGATCATGAAGGAAGCACTCCGTCAGTTCCGACAACGAGGGTTCCGGTTGATCCGAATCAACGGAACAGCCTGCTCGTGAAATTAACGTGTAAGTGGCTGAGCACTCCACAGACACGTGTACCCTTAACGTAGTTCTCGGGGATATTCAGTGTGACACAGAGTGACAAGGCAGGCCCTTTGAAATACAGGTACAACAGAAACAGGAAGTAAGAGTGAGAGAAAGTTGTGGTGAAAGAGTACAGCAGGGATCACCACCATCCCCTGCTGGAGTCTCGTGGAGCTTTAGGTGTTTTCGTTCAATAAACACTCACAACGCCCGGTCTGGGAATCGAAACTGCGATCCTATGACCGCGAGTCCGCTGCCCTAACCACTGGGCCATTGCGCCTCCACAAAGAGTGATCATAGTGATCAGATGAATTAAAATAGAGAGTCATGGGTTTACACCCAGAGTGTTGTGATGAATACTTTGGGAATATTCATAGAGCAGTTCTTTAAATGGTATCCTAAATTATGCACTGCAAAATTTGCATACACTGTTTCACTTTGATGAAAATTTTTCAATATTGAAGTTGACTTTCAGAGATGAAAACTTCTGAAAGTACAGCATTTTCTTTTTATACCAGATCAGTCATGATCAAACATTCTAACAATGACTGTCCTCTGTTTTTAAATGCATTTAGCACTATATAATCTAACGTATCCTTTTGTTACTTGAAATAATGTGTGATTTGTGGGAGATTCAACTGCTATTTCTAGCAGCTTGACTCCATCAGGGTAATCTTGTTGGGTTGCATCATCTGAAATATTTCCTAGATTATTGGTCTGGTTTCTCATTCCTCTAGGCACTTATAGACTGAAGTACTCCTCCCTAAAACACGATGAGATAGATGCTTCATGTAGGCTTGAACCCTTATTCATCTCTTCCAGTCATTTCAAATTATTTATTCATCTTATTCCACAGGGTTTTATATTTTACATTACACCAAGTGTTGTGCCTTCTCCCAAAGACCTTCAGGCTATTATTGAAAGTGCTGGTGGCAGCGTTATTAAGCGGCGCCTCTCAGCTAAGCAAATTGCATCGTTGCGGGATGACAAGGTAGGTTGGGATCCACCTCTCTCTCTTTCTCTCTCTCTCTCTCTCTCTCTCTCTCTCTCTCTCTCAGTTTCATTGTCCCTCTCTCGGCTTCTCTCCTCTCTCTCTCAGTTTCATTGTCCCTCTCTCGGTTTCTCTCTCGTCTGAGCACAGGTTTCTTTTACTTTTAACTCTTTTCAATTTTATCATTTTCATAATTTATTAAATTCTCTTCCTCAGGGAAATCCTACATTTATTGTGATTACATGCCCCAATGATGTGCATTTGTGCCGGGACCTTATGGCTCGTCGACTTGGTAAGACCCTTATATTATTTGTTTGGAAACAGTTGTTCTTGTTGTTATTTAGCCCTTGTTGACCTCTCTTTGAGTGGATGTATGACCAAAAGTAATCCAGTCATGACCACCTCTCTGTTCTTCCTATGTGCAATGAACCCAGGATCATATTATCAAATATGTCCTTTTTTAAGATGGCGAGGCTTGATTTGTGAATTTAATTGCTATTTCTAGCAGGTCAAATGACTACATAGAGGCTCTGTCATTGGTTCAGTTTCAGATCTCTACAAGCTGGCCTGTGATGCAGGTTTGATTCCTACTTGAACCATTTTATTTCATTTACTCCTTTGACATGATTTCTTGTGTTAGTAAAATCAAGTTTTTGGTGGAGGGTGAGATTAAAAGAATATTGTGAATAGAGAGGTAATGCCTTTCATTATTGACTGCTGGCTAAATTGGTGTAAACAAATTTTTGCATATCTAGAGCTACATGTCTTCTACTATGACTTCAAGCTGACTACTACTTTTTTACTACACTTCTCCAAAATCATGTTTATATTGAATATTGAATTTATCAGTTGTTTTACATTCCTAGGTAGTGGCAGTGGCAGAAATGGAAAAGCAAAAATCGATGCTAAGTCTAGACTTGTCAAAATCGAGACCCATATGGTCATGTTCCTCCATTCATGAATGGTTTAAACTTTGTCTATACACATCTATTGTCATTCCTACGGCATTAATGAAACATGGAGGTATACAGACAAGATTTGCAATATGGTGAATGTTTTCCATCATTAGAACCTTAGAAATATCCTGAAAATCACCTGCTGTGACCATGTCACAAACAGTGAAATCACGAGAAGAACTCACCAAATTAAATTGAAGGATACCATAAAACTAGAACAATGGAAGCTGCTTGGTCACACATTGCGCTTACCATTGGCGAATCCAGCAAGGACAACCATCAAGTGGACAGTTGAAGTAGGGAAACGTGACAAAGAGTTGTGCAGGAAGACTTGATCAAGAAGGATGCAATTTAGCTCAGAATGGTATTGCTTGGCGAACTCTCATTACCTTGATACTCTTTCAGTGAACAGAGATAACCTAATACAACTTAACATTGAAAATGAAAACAGATGGGTAATAGTCTATCCATTAGGGATGTTGGAATAAAAGCCTTAAAAAATATTTGATTTTAAATATCAATTTGTGAAGTATTTTCCTCGATTGTCGCTATTTTCATTCTCTGGTTTCTCTCATTTTCAGCTGTCTTCAATTCAGAATTCGTCCTAACTGGTGTCTTGCGACAAGAGATAGATTTCGAACTATTCCAACTTCCAGCATCAGATTTAATTCGGCAAGTATAGGGGACCAAATTGAAAACTTGTGTGTTTAGGGGTTATGTAACATACTCCTATTCAGAGGCTTGGGTTCTTTTGACTGGATTTATATACAGGCTACAATCTGTAAATTTAACTATACTTTTAAAAACTGTTTTTTTTTAATTGAAAGTTACTCATACACTCGCATTCACACATTCTTATAAAAACAAAGTTTCATATACATGGATACACACTCACAAAAATGCAACTTTTAATCTTGTTGCTCTCCTCATTTCGACCGCAAGCATATATAACCACTTATGCATACACATACACACCATTTCTCATTTCCATTCATATGTGCATGCATACATTCAATCACGTTCATTGGCAAACACCTTTACTATCGCTCCTTTGCATATATATGCATGCACACTCATTTGATTACATATTTTCATACTCACACACAAACACACTTTTTATCACCAGTTCATGTGTAAACATTTCTTTGATGACATATATCAATAAAAAAAATACGTATTTTAGTGCATGCCTACTTACTCAGATGCAACAAATATACACACTTAGAGTTTATTTATTTTTCACTTTGGTATATCATCTTGAGTGTCTGTCACAGTCTTTTTAATGTGATTACTTCTCAAAAGATTCCCTTCTATATATATATATCTATATATCTGTGTTTGTGTATGTGTATATATATATATATATATATATATATGCATACACACACACGCAAACATATATGCATACACTCATGCACACGCACACAAACACACACACACACATACATACTGATATATACGTGTACATTTCAATTGTCCAAGCATATTTTGTGTGTTTGAGTGCATATTGTCCATATGTTTATATGAATTTTCAACCCAAATATTCTAGTTACTTGCTTTCAGATTCTACATATGTGATCCTCAACTAATTCTGTAATTCTTTTAAAAACAAAACAGTGAATATTTATGCTGATATATATATATATATATAAATATATATATATATATATTTGAAAATAGATTTTCTTAAATTAAAAATTATTGATTATATTAAAAAAATCTTAAACGAATGACACAAATATTTTGGAAAGAAGCATTCATAATGTGTAAGCACTTTTGCTGATTACAGCTTTTCAAATAAGTGTTGGGATAATCTGTATAGAGGAAATTGTGTTTTAAAGCAGTGAGTTTAGTTTTGAAATTAGAATTCTTATAAAGAATCCTTCTTCTATCTTTTCTAGTTGATCATTAACTGTCTTTATTTTGAAGAAAAGGGAATATTTTGAATTCTCCTTTGCACAAATCAAAGATTCATCTTTAAGAAAGGTTCCATGAAGTGAACTCTTAGACATTTGTGCAAATAAAAAATTCAGAATATTCCATTTTAGAGGAAAAGAACTTACTCTATGCATATTACTCAGTAACATGTGTTTGAAAAGCTGTAAACATTGGAAGCACTTACACGTAACAAACACATCTTTCCAAAAGATTTATGTTATTCAGTTGTTTTAAAGATTTTTTATATAATTAATAATTTTTAATTTAAGAAAATCTTTCTTCAAATATTGTAACAGTATCAAGAATGCTTTCTAAAAGTGTTTTTTAAACATACACACACACACATATATATATATATATATATATAAGTAGACAATGAATTATCTTATTACGGATAATTCGAAAGATAACCGATACCTGGGTAGCAAACTCACAACAGAAAGGGCACGGTTGAAGTTACGACCATAGGGCATAAAATCCGTGCCTTAGTGCGGAAATTTGAAGTTTTATATATTAAGTATAGGAAAGAATGGAGCTGAACGAAGATTTAACAAAATTCCTTTATTTTATTTTATTTTGTTAAATCTTCATTCAGCTCCATTCTTTCCTATACTTTATATATCATCATCATCATCATCATTTAATGTCCGTTTTCCATGCTAGCATGGGTTGGACGGTTCGACCGGGGTCTGGGAAGCCAGGAGGCTGCACCAGGCTCCAGTCTGATCTGGCAGTGTTTCTACAGCTGGATGCCCTTCCTAACGCCAACCAAAAAAATTCAGGGTGGATACTTGATAACTGTAAGCACCTGTATATGCCAGTTAGTGGTGTAGGTGATAGGGTATATTTATCAAAAGAAAAACAGGATATATATATATAATAATAGTAATAATAATAATAATAATAACAATATTAGGGAGTATAACTCCAAACTTATATGGAAAAATTCAATTTGGTATTAAATCAAATTTCACAATATGTAAAATATAAATTAGAGAAAAAACACTATTATGCAATTCAAACAATTATAGACCAAATCATAAATAAAAAATAAAATATATTTTTTTAAAACATATAACTAGATCACAAAAAGTCTAAAAAGGAATAATCAATATATAATAAGCAAATATAAATAATATTATATATTGATTATTCCTTTTTATACTTTAAAAAAAAAAATTTTATTTTTTATTTATGATTTGGTTTATGTCTAATCATTGTTTGAATTGCATAATAGTGGGGTTTTTTCTCTAATTTATATTATATATCATCATCATCATTTAGCGTCCGTTTTCCATGCTAGCATGGGTTGGACAGTTCAACTGGGGTCTGTGAAGCTGGAAGGCTTCATCAGGCCCAGTCAGATCTGGCAGTGTTTCTACGGCTGGATGCCCTTCCTAACGCCAACCACTCCGAGAGTGTAGTGGGTGCTTTTAACGTGCCACCCGCACAGGTGCCAGACAGAGCTGGCAAATGGCCACGAACGGAGGGTGCTTTTACGTGTCACCAGCACGGGGGCCAGGCGAAGCTAGCAACGGACACAAACGGATGGTGCTTTTACGTGCCACCAACACGGGGGCCAGACAGAGCTGGCAAACGGCCACGAACGGATGGTACTTTTACGTGTCACCGGTACGGGGGCCAGGCGAGGCTGGCAACAGACACGAACGGATGGTGCTTTTACATGCCACCGACACAGGGGCCAGACAGAGCTGGCAAACGGCCACGAACGGATGGTGCTTTTACGTGTCACCGGCACGGGGGCCAGGCGAGGCTAGCAGCGGGCACGAACGGATGGTGCTTTTACATGCCACCGGCACGGAGGCTAGACGGGGCGGCGCCGGCAACGACCATGATCGGATGGTTCGCTTAACCACAGCTGCAATTCCGACTGATCTTGATCGACCTCAATTTTGGTTCTGCTTTCTGATATATGAATTGATTTGGTTTGATTTTGATTTTGACTGTTCTCACCGGTCTTGCCGGGTCTTCTCACGCACAGCATACTTCCATAGGTCTCGGTCTCTGGTCATTTCCCTGGTGAGACCTAAAGTTCGAAGGTCGTGCTTCACCACCTCGACCCAGGCTTTCCTGGGTCTACCTCTTCCACAGGTTCCCTCAACTGCCAGGGTGTGGCACTTTCGCACACAACTATCTTCAGCCATTCTCGTCACATGACCATACCAGCGCAAACGTCTCTCTTGCACACAACAACTGATGCTTCTTAGGTCCAACTTTTCTCTCAAGGTACTTACACTCTGTCGATTATGAACACTGACATTACACATCCATTGGAGCATACTAGCTTCATTTCTTGTGAGCTTACGCAAATCCTCAGCAGTCACAGCCCAAGTTTCACTACCATGTAGCATGGCTGTACGTACACATGCATCATACAGTCTGCCTTTTACTTTGAGCGAAAGGCCTTTTGTCACCAGCAGGGGTAAGAGCTCTCTAAACTTTGAGCATCTCTGCAGTAATTCCTGATGGGCCTGGGGCTTTCCCTGTTTTCATGCTTGTAATTGCCTTAACTACTAAGGAGCTGTCAACTCGGATTGCTGGTCCCTCTGTTGGGTCAACATTCGGCAGACTCTCTTTGTCCCATTCATTTTCCTCATTCAGCAACCTTTCATAGTGGCGTCTCCAAACCTCTCTCTTTGCATCCTCATTTAGCGCAAGTGAACCATCATCTTTGCGAACACATTTCTCTCCTACCACGTCACGATTCTCTCTCACACACTGTCTTGCTATACGAAATACCTCAAGTCTTTCATCCTCACAGCGCAGGACATTGGCAAATTTTTTCTTATCTGCTTCCCCTCTGGCTAAATACACCTGCCTCCTAGCTTCCCTTCTTGCAGTCTGATACACTTCCCTGCTACCACTGTTCTTCCAGTCCTTCCAAGCCTGTTTCTTTTGTCTAATAGCCCTGTCAACAGTATTGTTCCATCACCACGTTATTTTGGGTCTTGTGGGGACTTTGCACCAGCCACAGATCTGGTCAGTGGCTTTCAGCAGGTTGTCCCTTAGAAGCGCCCAGTTATCTTCTACCCCATGTGTAGCTATACCCCCTTCTATTTCGTCGAAGGCTTCAAGTAACATGTCTCTAAATCTCTGTCCATTTGCAGGGTCTTTAAGCTTCCAGACCCTTCTTCTCCATGTTGGTCGTCTTCTAGTCGTCCTCTTAGTTCTGATCCTAAAGTCACTGACTACCATTCTATGTTGTGGGGTACATTCTTCGCCTGGGAAGGTTTTGGCATTTTATAAGCAGCCATCTTTCTCTTTTTCTGGCAAGGATGTAGTCGATTTGGCTAATATGCTGGCCCGAACGGTAGGTGACCAAGTGGCTTGTCGGTTTCCTGAAGTTAGTGTTGCAAGCCATAAGACTATTCGCATCACAGAACTCCAGCAGCCTGGTTCCCTCCTCATTGCGAGAACCATAACCATAGCCTCCATGAACGCCATAGAAGCCCTCAGCATATCGTCCAACATGCCCATTGAAGTCACCAGCCACAAAGAGATGGTCCCTGTTGTTCATCAATGAGGTGGTCTGCAGTAGGGTGTCATAGAAACGGTCTTTCTGTCCATCGGGTAACCCTGGCTGAGGGGCATAGGCCGATATAATAGTTGCTAAACTATGATGGAGCACTAATCTAATCTTCAGTATTCTGTCACATACTCTGACTACCTCGATATCCTTATCTACCCATTTTTCGGCAATAAGCATACCCACTCCTCCGACCCCTTCAGTATTCCCAGCCCAGAAAATCTTATACCTCTGTCCTTTACTTGTGAGGAACCTAGCAGAACCTCCTCTCCACCTCACCTCTTGAATACAGCATATATCTACACACCTCCGTCCAAGCAATTCGACGATCTCACCAGATCTGCCCTTCAGTGTGCCAACGTTGAGGGTGCCAACCCTGAGGAAGTGGGAGGCAATGGACCTAGTAGCATCACGAACCATCACATATGTAACCAACATTGCTTTCCAACGATTCCAATAGTTTTTCCACTGATGTCTTCTTTGTCGATGAAGAAGGTGTCCGTTCATCGGACAGTTTTTGCTAGCAGAAACTGTCCAATGAACGGCAACAGGAAACTCAGAGTAACAGGTTTTGTTGAATTTTCTGCTGCTTTAAATAAAGCATATTACTCTACCACTGGTATTTGAGTACTCTTTTTTCCACCTTGTTTCACATTTATGTGTTTACTCCGGTATATATATATACACACACACAACTTATAAATAAGTGCTAAAGAAAAAAATTTCTAATGCCAAATATGCCGAAATTAGACACCTAATTTTGGCATATTTGGCATTAGAAATTTTTTCGTTTGCCCTTATTTATAAGTTGTTTATAAATTTAACCTTTAAAGGTAGTTTTTATTATGCTGGCCATTGATAAAATTTTTTTTCGAAAAAATTTTATACTACATTAGATGTATATATATATATATTTATTATATAGAAGGAGCTTCTACAGGACTAGAACTGTTTCATTCAAAAGAAATCATCAGGAAGCTCATCAGAGCTTCCTGATGATTTCTTTTGAATGAAACAGTTCTAGTCCTGTAGAAGCTCCTTCTATATAATAAATTAATTTACTCTGCTATGTATTGAGTACCTTATTTACTGTGGTTAACCCCGACTCAACCCGGGACCTACATATATATATATATATATATATATATCTTGTTTTTTCAATGTATTTACACAAGAGCAGGGGATAAACAAGTATGTCATTTTTCTATATAATCTCCTTCCTTTCCGATGCACTTGGTCCAGCGGTCCACAAGCTTGCATATTCCCTCCAAGAAGAAGGTTTTGGTTGGTCGTGCATCCATTTATGCACCGCTTCCTTCACATCTTCATCCATAGGAAATTGACGATCTTGTAAACCATCTTTGAGCAGTCCAAAGATATGATAGTTGGAAGGGGCAAGATCTGGTCTGTAGGATGTTCCAGCACCTCAAAACCCAATTGGCTAATGGTTTCAACAGTCTGGACGGCTGTGTGTGGGCATGCATTGTCATGCAGCATCAAAACTTTATTCAACAATAGGCTTCAGCATTTGGTGCGAATTGCTGGCTTCAGTTTGTTGGCCAGCAAAGTACTCTATCTTGCGCTGTTGATCGTACACCCCTTTTCCAGGTAGTCTTCCAGTATAGGCCCTTCAGAGTCCCCAAAAAAGGGTTAGCTTCACCTTTCCTGCCGAAGACTGAGTCTTGAATTTTTTTGACGCTGGCAAGCCAAGATGTTTCCACTCCACACTCTCTCTTTTGGATCCTGCCTCAAAATGATGGAACCATGTTTCATCTGTAACTATTCAGCTAAAAATTCCTTGCCATCATTGTTGTAGCAATTGAGTAAATGTTGGCAGACCTCAAGACTTTTGCACTTGTGCTCTGCATTAAGCTCTCTTGGCACCTGTCTTGCACAAACTTTATGGAAACCCAGCTCATCATGGATGAGTTGATAGGCAGAACTATGACTAATCTGCGGAGAATGAGCTACTTCATCGATGATAACTTGCCGGTTCACCATTACCGTCTATTGAGCTTGTTGAATCTTCTTGTCAGTAGTGGAGGTTGACTCTTCGTGTGTCACCCTTGTCTGTCCACTTTTAAACTTTTCGATTTTTGACTTCCCCTCATATATAACAAACATTAAAATTGTGTGTGTGTGTGTATATGTATATATCATCATTTAACATCTGTTTTCCAAGCTGGCATGGGTTGGATGGTTAGACGGAGCTGGCAGGGGCTGCACCAGGTTTCATAGTCTGTTTTGGTATGGTTTCTAAAGCTGGATGCCCTTCCTAACGCCAACCACTTTACAGAGTATACTAAGTGCTTTTTATATGGCACCAGCACCAACAGGGTCATCTAGTATCTTGCAAGACAAAAACCCCTCAACTGGGATTGGGGGAGTAGAATTGAGCGGGTGTGGCTTTGTGCCAGTTCAGAGATTTAATATACTATTTCTAGATATTTGAGGAAATCAGTTTCCTGTGTATCTTTGGTCTTCTTTTTCTGTTAATCTTCATACTATTCCACTGCACCCGTTGTGTGTCTATAACTTGCACCTGGTACACCAAATGGAATTCCCGCTTGCACCTTTTCTACATATTGAACGGGACCATTTATCTGAATGGGATAGGGCCCTATCCAATTTCTTGCTTACTAGGACCTTGAAATAGAGGGGACAGATATAGGTGTCTTACTGTAGAGTAGATAAATGGATTCCTCAGTTGGAAAACAAAGGAAAGTGAATTAGAGAATAAGATAAAGGGAGTGATAGCGCTCCACTGGCACGGGTGCCAGTCAAACAATATTTCCAGAATTTTCAACTTTAATATGTACTCTGCATCGATACAACAAAGACAGCAGCTACATTCTGGATTGTAATGATGGAATAAACAAATATGCTTCAAGGGGAAACATTTGGGATTTTACCCTACCTACCTAATATATATATATATATATACACATACATACCCATACATACACACATACATACATTAATGTTTGCTTTTATGTCAAGTTATATATAAAAACAATTTGACATTAAACTGAAAGATTTCTCAATGCTTTTTATTTGAGTACATTTATGAACTCTTCCTGGGAAAAGATTAACAGTGACTTGAAAATTCCAGCTTGCCTCCCTTCATAAAATTGTCTGATGAAGGCAAGCAAACTGAAACTTCAAAATTACTCTCAGCAATTTTCCTTGTAAAAGTGCATAGTTGAACTGATCTCTCTTTTTGTTGATGTCTTCATTTAAAGGACCACTCTACTGTGGGTCCTCTATAGAACACACATTTGAAGATAAAACCTACACCAACTAATACTGAATTTTTGAGAGTGGTTTCTTTTTTTTTATTTTTTTTTGATCTTGGCACATGAGAATTTCATGTCTTGCAAGTGTGCCATGATTTCAACAAAGAACCTCTTCCCATTTCATTCAATTCTCTCAGACCAATTTAAAGAATTCCATCTTTAGTTTACTAAACAGCATATTGACCAACGTAATTTTCATTGGTTAAAAATCAAAACACACAGTTTAGACAATCTGTACATGCAGTAGAACTGAAAATGATCTCCACATTTGATATATATTGATATAAAGGTGCTAATTTGGGAGGTGTATATTTTATTGAGATTATGTAGTATAGTAATCATTATATTGAGATTTTTCAGTTTTACCAGGGTCTCAAATTTATATTTTCTCTAATAGGATTAGTCTTTACAAATATACATTTTACTTTGGCATTCAGCATTCAACCACAAGTCAACCAGTAAATTTGGCTGTGGCATTTTAATTACAGGTATGGGCTTCTATGCAGTTTCCATCTACCCAGTTTCATTCACAAGGTACGGGTTGACCTAAGGATGTAAAAAAAAAATAATGACATTTACCCAAGTTGCCATGCAATGGGATTGAACCCAGAAATGTGTGGTTACAAAGTGGATGTCTTAACCATTCAGCTGTATGGCAACCTACCTATCACCTGTAATGAATGGGGAAAGATAACTCTTATATTCTCTTACTTGTTTCAGCCACTTAACTGCAACCATGCTGGAGCATCACTTTGAAGGATTTTAGTTGAACAAATCAACCCCAGGACTTATTTTTAAACCTAGCACTTATTCTATTGGTCTCTTTTGCTGAGCTGGTAAGTTATGAGGACATAAACACACTAACACCAGTTGTCAAGTGTTGATGGCGGGGACAGACACAAACATACACACACACACACACACACTTACACACGTACACACACATACAGATATACGGCAGACTTCTTTCAGTTTCTTTTTACCAAATCCACTGACAAGGCTTGGTCAGCTTGAGGCTCTAGTAGAAGACATTTGCCCAAGGTGTCATGCAGTGGGACCGAACCCGGAACCATGTGGTTGGGAAGAAAGCTTCTTACCACACAACCACACAATTAGAAATTCTTTGTGGTGATGATGGGGAACAGGATAATGCATTGTAGTAGTTAGTCTGACTTTGGGGGTGGTGGTGGTGGGAGGGTACAGTAAGTAAGATGTGTTTGTCTAGTTAGACATCTTCAATTAAGCAGGGGCTAATGTACCTGATGGGTTTCCTCTTGCCAGGGAAAAGACAACCTCTATGGTGCTGGTGCCACATAAAATTCACACCGTACACTTTATAAAGTGTGCATCCAGCTTTAGAAATCTTGTCAATACAGAAACATTAGAACGGACATCTGGCTGTTGAAACCGTGCCAAAGCAAAGGCATTGGAACACAACATTGTCCTCCAGCTTGTTGGATCCTGTTTATTCAACCCATCCCAAGATTACAAATCCATATCTAAATGTTTCATGTAACTAACCTTAAACTACTGTACAAAATAGTAGATAAAGGTGTGTTTATCAATTTTATGATTTTGTATAAAACATAAATATGTCGGGGAATTATCTCCCTTTGCAGGATAAAGGACACCGTGATGGTGTCAAGCCTATCTGGCGACGTTGATGTTCGCCTCGGGCTAAATGCAACAGTAACACCCCCACCACCCTGCCCTGTCCCTAGCCATATTCAGATGGCTTTAGTCCCTTATGTTATGGAGCAGTTACTGTCTATATCTCATTTAGAGAATTATTATTGCTGTCGAACAGATTTTCGAAATCAGCAAATGTATTTTGCTTGAAAATCTATATATAAATATCCTGCAGAGTGGGTTGTTCGTCGAGGAAGCGGGGGCCTACCACACGTTGATGATAGGCAATACACCTTGAAACCTAGGTCCGTGTGTGGTTTCCGCTTCATCGGGGAATTATCTCCCTTTGCAGGTGTCAAGCCTATATGGCGACGTTGATGTTCGCCTGGGGCTAAATGCAACAGTAACACCCCCACCACCCTGCCCTGTCCCTAGCCATATTCAGATGGCTTTAGTCCCTTATGTGTTGATAAATATGATAATATTTTATAAAATTTACAGGGATGTTACTTTCATTATTCTCAAATACCACATTTAATGGTTTCTAAGTTCCTCTTTTTCTCCATAGAATTTCCTAAAAAAAATTAGCTTATCTTGTGAGCACAAGATCAAAGTTTAGGTTAATGGTATATAATGGTTCTAGAAAGGACCTTCTAAAACTGAGGTGCATCTGACATACTAATGCACTTTCTAAGCTGCCAAATATGGTATGTTCTGGAAGGAAGCCACTGTGACTATCTACTATTAGCTTTGACTCTTATTGAAACAGTAATTTAGTTTGAAGAAAATAATATACATACATTATATATATATATATATGAAAATCAAACCAAATCAAAATAGATGAACATCAATGGAATTTGTATCTTTGTGGCACATAAGAAAACCATCCGAACGTGGCCGTAGCCAGTACCGCATCGACTGGCCTCCGTGCTGTGGGCACGTAACAAACACCATCCGATCGTGGCCGTTCGCCAGCCTCGTCTGGCACCTGTGTCGGTGGCACATAAAAAACACCATCCAAGCGTGGCTGTTCGCCAGCCTCGTCTGGCACCTGTGTCGGTGGCACATAAAATCACCCACTACACTCTCGGAGTGGTTGGTGTTAGGAAGGGCATCCAGCTGTAGAAACACTGCCAGATCTGACTGGCCTGGTGCAGCCTTCGAGCTTGCCAGACACCAGTTGAACCATCCAACCCATGCTAGCATGGAAAGCGGATGTTAAACGATGATGATGATGATGAAATGACTATCTTATGGATCCAAACTTTTGAGGTTATCCTATATTATTTATAATGTGTGTATGTATAGGGAGAGGAAGTTTTCATGTGTATTTCTTAAGTATGAGGGTTTTTAAAAAATATTTTTACTATATAAAAATGAAATGAAACCTTGATTTAGAAAGCAGTAAATTTGTTATGGGTCCAAACTTCTTTTGGGACCACCTTATATATATATATATATATATATATATATATATACATATACACATATATGTGTTTGTGAAGAGAGAATTAAAAATTTTCTTGTGTGATGAAAGGATTTATTTCTTAAGTGTGTGATTTTTGTTTTTATTTTACTGTATGAAAACAGCAAAAAGAAACCTTGGTTTAGGAAGCAAATATGTGTGGTCATATAACTTGATTGTTTGATATGAAATAGCTGCAATCAGCTGATGATGATAATGACATGAACTATGTTACTCTAAAATGATTTTAACTAACTGGAACAATAGTGTGTTGGATTACAATCCAAAAGTTTAATGTTCATTAGTCTGTTCTGCTCAGTGAAAACACTTCTTACTAGCTCAGACAACCTTACTGTAGATAGGGACAATAGGGAGCGGTCGACTTTGCCTTTCATCCTTTCGGTCGATAAATTAAGTACCAGTTACACACTGGAGTCGATGTAATCGACTTAATCCCTTTGTCTGTCCTTGTTTGTCTCCTCTATATTTAGCCCCCTGTGGGCAATAAAGAAATAAGATACAATAGGGAGATGATGCTATTGGTAACTTGTAATGTTTAGTTCAACCCATGGTGTGGGTAAGAGGAAAGTAACGGGCTCCAGCACAAGTGCAGTTTCCCCTAAAACTCCAATACTCTAGAGGAGTATTTCCAAGTTATGTACGATCCATTTGTGGATTTTTAATTTGTGCATGTCTTAAAAAAAAGAAAACAAAGTAAACAATAAAAAATTTTAATTAATTTTTTTTCCATTTTTTTTTCTTGAGTTATGACGTGTTTTGCTATTTTGTTTTGTTTTTAAGACTGGAAGCAGGTAGCATTTCATTATGTGTATAATTTTCACACAAGGAAAACCCTCCCTTATAACCCCACAATTGATAAAAGACTATCATAAAGATTTTAAAAAAGAAAATTTTTTTATAATAATGACATACCTGTACAGCTTTTAAAATTGTGTTTTCAAAATAAAAAAATAAATAAAAATTTGAATTAAATTTAAAATAGGAAATGAAACATCTGCCTTGTTTTTCTTAATTTGACTTCTGTTTAAATTTAAAATAGGATTGAATAAAAAGAAAATCAAAAACGGTTTTCAAATGGTTTGTTTAACAGTTTGGTGACTGAAATCTACCACTCAAGAACTACCCCAGGACTTATTCTTTGGTTTATATTAAGCAATGAAGACAGCAGTTTGAACTTCCACCGTTTATATCCCAAAATAAAATCTCGAAACATTGTTTGTGTGGTAAGAAACTTACTTCCTAACCACATAGTTCTGGGTTCAGTCCCACTGCTTGGCTCCTTCAGAAAGTGTCTTCTACTATAGCCTCGGGTCGACGAAAGCCTTGTGAGGAAATTTGGTAGATGCAAACTGAAAGAATCCCATCGTGTGTATATATATATATATATATATATATATATATACTCTTGTTTCAGTTATTTGACTGTGGCCTTAAAGGGTTTTAGTTGAAGAAATCTACCCCAGGACTTATTCTTTGTAAGCCTAGTATTTATTCTATCGGTTACTTTTGCTGAACCACTAAGGGGGCATAAACGCACCAACATCGGTTGTCAAGCGATGATAGGGGGACAAACACGCAAACACACATTACTTCACACACACACACATACATATATGATGGGCTTTTTTCAGTTTCTGTCTACCAAATCCACTGACAAGGCTTTGGTCAGCCTGTGGCTATAGCAAAAGTCACTTGCCCAAGTTGTGTCTGCGTTTGTCTCCTGCCACCGGCGTTTACGTCCACATGACTTAGCGGTTCGGCATAAGAAACCAATAGAATACGTACAAGGTTTTAAAAAAATCAGTCCTGGGGGTCAAATTGTTCAACAAAACCCTTGAAGGTGGTGTTCCAGCATGGCCACTGTGATAACTGAAACAAGTAAAATAATGATATAATACACACAAATAGTCACTGTTGACTGAGGTTTACCTTTTGACCAAACTGGCGTCACGGCAAAAGGCTGCAGCATTCATTTGGTGCTCTCATGCACAAAATCTATGTTCCACCGATACACAACGTTCCTGCTGCATCCAGCATATCTGAATGACATTCCATACTTTTATTTACACTCTATTACATTTTACCCAACTTTGGTGCAGGTTTTGTGAAAACTAATTTCCGTATCTTAGTTGACAAGGCTTTCTTCCATTAATCTATTCATATGTCAAGAAACGTTTTGACTTTGGCTCCACGCACGACAGAAATTGGTAGAACATTAAAAAGTGGGATTTGTTTAAACAAATGATGACACGTTTTCTTTATATACTTCAGAATGATCTGAGGGTCTGAACAAAAGATTGTATAATGTTACAGGTGGATCACACACATATCATCATCGTTTAACGTACGTCTTCCATGCATGCATGGGCAGGACGGTTAACAGAAGCCAGCCAGGTAGAAGACTACCCTGCCCCCATATATATATATATAGGAGACCAAAAGTGTACGTACGCCACTATATAAAAAAAATGGAACAAGAATGTAACAGGTGACAACAAAGCATCCGGACAGTTAGACGATACAAAAAAGAATAGGAAAAAACAAGGACGGATTATTCGGAGCTTTTTTCAGTCGAGTTCCAGATCATCGTTGCAGTTTGCTTTCTTCCGAAGAATCTAGTGCTATAAGCTTAGATTTTCTTGGGGCCGGCCAGATTGGAGCAGTCTCGAGTGTAACCGGCCGAAACTGCAACGATGATTTGGAACTCGACTGAAGAAAAAAAGCTCCGAATGATCCGTCCTTGTGTTTTCCTGCCCTTTTTTGTATCGTCTAACTGTAAGTAAACATCTTCCTTTTTCTCTCTTCATGGTTTTATTCAAGCTTGGCAGTTTGAATGTCCGTGGCCTGGGATCGTTTTGGAAGCAAGCACGCTTGCTAAACGATCTCGGATCATAGGATTTGGATGTCATAGTCACCAGGCTGACCGGGTCAGAAGCTCTTTCGCCCCTCTTCCATGGTTATGAAATTTACATATCTCCAAGCCAGCCTAGAGGAGGCGGGGGGGATTGTGGTTTTATTCCGGAAAGGCCTGGATTTAGAAATCGAGAAATCTTTGTGGAACCAGAGGGCAAGCTGGTCGTTCTTGACGCGACGCATAGCAGCGGCAGCGCTTTCAGACTGGTTGCAGTCTATGCCCCAAACGACACGGGGTAATCCGACTACTTCAGACGCCTAGAGGCTTTCCTTGAGATGTCACGGGTGGATTGTGTTGGCTCAACTCTAAATAGAAAAAGGAACACTTGCCTCACTAACCTGCTCAGTCGCTTTCAACTGGGTGGCAGGTTTAGAATAGATCACCCGGATGCTTCTATGTGGACATGGACCAATAGCATGGGGTCTTCCAGATCTTGCTTAGAGTATTCATTAGGTTGGGTGATAAATCTAGAGTTAGTTGTCCACAATTTCAGATACTCGGCTATACGGATCACAAGTGTGTGATCTGTAAGCTTGACTTACATTCTGTGGACAGGGCTCCGGTTACTGGAAGCTAAACACGTCATTCCTGGCGTGCAAAGCCCACAGTGACCGCATTAGAGAATTAGTGAAAAGGGTATTAACAGGAGCTATCATCAATAATAACTGGTGGTACGCTCTAAAAAGAGCCCTTGAATTTGAGTCACGTAGATATAGCAAAGTTTTAGCATTAGAAAAAGATAGAATAGAAAGGGATTTAGCCCTAGAAGAGTCACTAAAATTTGGCATTGCTTCTAACGTGCTGGCAGTGAGATTGGTCCACGATCAACGCCTCAATACCAAGCACGTAGATTGCATTGTCAGAGGTAAGTCACATGCTATGAGAAAGAGGGAACCAACGCTGCGAGATGGGCCCACGTAGTAGAGACCCAATGTGACAACAAAACCACCATACGGTATTTGGTCGACCAAAATAGATGCCCAGTTAACGAACCCGACAAAATGTGTAAGGTCCTTCACCATCATTTCGCTCAGCTGTTCGGAACGAGTGGTGGGTCTGATAGCGAAATGGACTCTTCGGACTTCCTGGCTGGTCTGCCATGACTCGCGGAGTGATGTGAAGGGCCGATCACAGCTGCGGAGGTAGGAAAGGTTCTATCAGGCTGCGTTGGGGACAAATCGCCATGTCTAGATTTATCCTTATGAGAAAACGAAGATGTGAGTCCAGTTAGGTATTAACTAAAACTAAAGGCTATAATGGTTATTCGAAAATATAAGTGAGAGAGGTTTTCAGAGACGATCCCTCTGTAGATTAGTAAGGAGATTAGAAATTCTAACTCCAAATAAGTTGCATTGGGTAAAGATTGTATAGAAATGTCCAATGGAAAGTCATGGCTATATTTGAATTAAGATATGACCTGACAGTTTTTTAAATATACACCGCACTTAGTATTGTTTCTAACAGTCAGCTCATATCTTAATTCAAATATAGCCATGACTTTCCATTGGACATTTCTATGCAATATTTACTCTACGCCACTTATTTGGAGTTAGAATTTCTAATCTCCTTACTCATCTATAGAGGGAACGTCTCTGAAAACTCTTTTACTTATATTTTCAAATAACTCTTACAGCTTTTAGTTTTAGTTAATATCTAACTGGACTCACATCTTTGTTTTCTCATAAAGATAAATATGAATCTCCTAGATCCTATTCTGTTATTTCCTTTCTCAAGTCCTTTGTAAAAATTTTGTTTATACTTCTTACACTGAAGAATACAGTTATATATAATCAATTTGATTATTTCTATTCAACCATGATTTTGCATGATTTTTATTTCGCTGTACGAAACGATCGTCTGCATGAATTATAATTCTCTTATATATTTTAACACCTTCTCTTCGCCATTTTAAACAAAATTGTTGAGCTTTATGGGATTCCTTTCCACAAATTCACAACACACCATATATATATATATCACGTGACCGACCAGACCATCAGATGTTGCTACACATCGCTGGTCACAATGCGTTCGCATTGTTTTAGCCTTCGAATGACGCCATCCCGCTGGCTAAGCGAGCAGGCCAACTGAAGAAAGAGTGAGAGAAAGAGTACAGCAGGGATCACCACCCCCTGCCGGAGCCTCGTGGAGCTGTTAGGTGTTTTCGCTCAATAAATACACACAACGCCCGGTCTGGGAATCGAAACCGCGATCCTACGACCGCGAGTCAGTTGCCCTAACTACTGGGACATTGCGCCTCCATATATATAATATATATAACCTACATCTAGTTATTCAGATTTCACATTTTCACATTCTCATTCATCAGACAGGATACCACACACACACACACACGTATGTACATTTGCATCAAATCTCAACCTATATTCTTGAAAAAATTAGAGTGGTCATGGTTGGAACACCGATCATTCTGCTCACCCCAAGTTAAACGACGACGACGACGACAACAACAACAACAACAGTATTCTTCTATTTAGAACAATGGAATAAAAAAGAACCCTCTCTCTCTCTGTCTGAGATATCACAGACATCAATCAAGTATATTTTCCCACTATAAGCTGACTATTTTATTTATTCTTCCCGCGGCGGCTCTTACTATTGATTTTCCTTCAAAATCGATAACTTCGATCTATTTTATGAGATTGGAGATGATCGAATTGATCGACTAACAAGCAATCAACTGAAATATTATGCCGCTGGTCAAAACACCAAAATCTTAATGGCCGAGTTCACCTAGTCAACCTAACAACTGCAGTATGACATTTTAAACATTTCTGGGCAAAACTGGAAGTAACGAGTGTTTCATTTTGAATTTGTTAATGCTTCAGTGAAAATCTTAATTTTCTTGTTATTTTTCATATTACATCCTAGTGAAAATCTAATTTCAGTTTTCGTTCTTACATCATGTGAAGACATGATGGGAAATTGTAGATGTTATACCCACTCCAATGTAGTCGTCGTTGTCATCATCATTATTACATTACGTTCTGGGTTCAAACCCCTCATTTTTACATGCTTCAATAAAATACGTACCAGTCAAGTACTGAGGAATATACGAAGCAATTGCCCCAGCTCCCCTTCAGGGTTGGCGAAAGCGATGTGGTGGACAACGAAAAACCTGGCTGATGACAGTCAAGGCTGATCTGGAACCCAACCTAGTCCCCCATATCTACGGCGTTCGCCGCTGGAATAAGGAATGGTTGGAGATCACGCGGTCGTTAGCCTCAAATCGCCAGGTCTGGTCGGCGTTTGTGAGAGATGCAGCATTGAGAATGAATGAAGCCAGCTCAACCCACCCCGGGTGAATGCTGTCTCAAGACAAGAAGACAAGTACTGGGGTTGATAAGATTGACACTACTCTCTGCAAAAATATCTGGTCTTGTATGTGCTTTTTTAAATTTGCATTAAAAGTCAACGTAATATAAAGATCCTATTTAATAGTGCTTGTTTCTGTTTTATGAGTGGAAGCTTCGACTATATATTTTTGCGTCAGTATTGAGTTCTAAAATTCTGCGAACGATTTCCCAGTTTGTTTTTGAATTGTATTGTCGTCTGTTAGAATTGCCATGTCATTTAGGAAATATTTTTATCGTGACAATAACCTGTCTGCGTGAATTGGTATGGCCCAAAGTATGGCAAGTTTTGGTAATCTTATAAAACAGAATGGAAAATGATTTAGTTCCTCAACACAAAAGTTGCTTCGGATTTGTGTTTTAAAATCGAAGATTACGATTCTGAAAAAAAAAAGAAAAGAAAAATTTGAATTAAAAATAAATTTTTTGCCCCTTTTACCTCATTTCTCAGGCTACAAAAATCAAAATTTCAGTGAAAATTTGGAAAAAAAAGAGAATTATACAAAATATCAGTGAAAATCTGGGGAAAAAAAAGAATTATACAAAAAAGTTGCTGCAAAATAAGAAGACACAAAATATTTAAAAACTTAATTTTATATATTTATCTATTTATTTATTTATTTATTAGCAGAATCATATTCACATGTTAAAATCACAGATATGAACAGATTTTCGAAAAAAAAAAATGTCAGAAATGAGAAAGCAGTAGGTGGGAATAAATATCTTGCTGAGAAGGTTTAGTAAGACCGAAACATGTCCAACTGGCATTCAAGATAAGATCCATTTCAACTTTCATCATATATATTGTCAGACAAAAGGTGGGGATAGAAGGTAGATTAAGAGATGAACATATAGACAGGCTGACAGATAAATAGATAGATAGATGGAAAAATATATAATGGTGAAACAAATAAATCGATTGATTGCCAAATTGGAGCAGACAGATGTTCAGCTACTGTTTCTAAGAAGTTGATTTAAAAACACGCAAAGTATGATTTTACGTGCAAAATTTTTTTAAAATATCATTGAATACAGAACTGAAATATAAAATGTGAGTCCGTGGGCGACGATATATATATATATATATATATATATATATATATATATATGTGTGTGTGTGTGTGTGTGTGTGTGTGTATGTGTGTGTGTGTGTGTGTGCGCGCGCGCGTATATATGTGTGTGCGTGTGTGCATGTATGTATGTATGTATGTATGTATGTATGTATGTATGCATGTATGTATGTATGTATGTAGACATACACAGAACGTTATGATGTACTGAATATGCAAAATAAATCAATTATATTAAAGCTCTACATAGTTTACTGTGTTAAACACCTAACACCATACGTAAAATATATATCATGTATAATGTTGCATATACTGTGAACAATAGAAAATAACATCAGGGATATTTCAAACCATTCATTTCTGCAGCTGTTTCAATAATTCTTACATTACGTCATTCTTATGAACAACCTTCAGTATATTGCAATCTGTCTGTAAAAACCTCTCACGTGTTTCTCAGTAATAAGCAGTCTATGTTTGTTTTCTCGTAGCTTTCTATTTTGAATCCTGTTTCTTAGTGTCCAAAGTTACGATAACACAAATAAAATAGCGATTTCAGAAAAAACTGAGAAATTAGCGAAAATAATGATCAACTTCTGCATAAGAAGCTGTGACAGACTTGAACGTTTACACACGCGTGCGTTCGAACTAATGAAGCACCACAGACAAAATCTAATGTTAATCCCAAATACTCTAACTTAAATCTGTTATACATTCCATCTATTTTATCAATACTGTTACCACAACCGCCACTTCGAAGTTCCTGCAATAAATCTACGGATAACAACAGGTAAACAACGGTGAACGAAAGCGCTAATAATAATAAAGAAATAAAAAGATTTTTTTTTCTAAAATTCTGACGACTTTTTTTCTCAATATTCACATTCTGTACATCACACCTAACAGTCTATACATATATGCGTGTGTGTGTGTGTGTCTATACACACACACACGTACACACCTATACACATAGATACGCGCGCGCGCGCAGACACAGATCAAGGAACTTTGCAAACGAAGAGAAAAGTATTCAATGTATGAGGAAGAATTTATACATTTCATTCGAAGTTAAAGCCTCTTCTGTCATTATGTCCAGATTTATGTGACCAATTATTCAAACGATTGAAGGAGGGAAGATGCGTGACAACATATAGGCAAAAATATTCAACCTGTTCTGTTGTTATATTTTCACGTAGCTTTCCTTCTTCAATAGTTTGAATAATTGGTAACGTGAAACGATTTACGAAATTTAAGCTAATTGTTTTCTCAACAATTTTCTTTCTAAATTTGGCACAAGGCCAGCAGTTTTGAGGTGAAGGGGAAGTCAATTACATCAACCCTAGTTTTCAACTGCTACTTATTTTATCGACCCCGAAAAGGTGAAATGGACCTGAGCTAAAGCTAATAATAATAATAATAATAATAATAATAATAATAATAATAATAATAATGATAATAATAATAACATCTACTAAAGCCGCAAGACCTGAAATTTTGTGGGGGCGGAAGGGACTAGTTGATTACATCGACCCCAGTGTTTCCCTGATACTTAATTTATCGACCCTGAAAGAATGAAAGGCAAAGTCGACCTCGGCAGAATTTGATCTCAGAATATAAAGACGGACGAAATGCTGCCAAGCATTTCGCTCAGACCTGGTTATTAGACCGAACTTTTCTAGCTGTTCTCAAGACAGTAAGCTGTTAGGTTGCGCCTGTTGACAATAATCACATTAA